>NC_083772.1:35261673-35291673 GCF_963514075.1 Conger conger | reverse complement strand
ACCACACATTCACCGCCATGTCCTCCCAGCAGTGGGGCTGGGATCATCCTGTCTGTGCTGCCCATATCTGGCCTGAATAGGACTACAATTATTAAGCGTCTCTGGCCTGAATAGGACTACAGTTCCCAAGCATATCAGGCCTGAATAGGACTAAAGTTCCCCAGGCCTGCCAGAACAGCCTGCAAAGAGAAAGTCACTGGGTAGGAGAAGGACAGAGAAACATAAGGAAGGGAAAATAGTTTTAGTACTTTGACAGGAAAAGCATAAAGCAGTCTGCACATCATGTGATAGGATTTAACAAGGAGAAAATAACCCAGACACCCTCTGGAGGTGATTTAGAACAAGAATGACCTGCCTGTTGCAGAGAGGGACAGGCCAGGGTTTGAACCTTTCGTCTGAGAATCAACAGTGCTACCACCCTATAGGAGACAAGTGTGGCTTTGCCTCCTTGTAGATGGTCTATATTTTATCAGGACTCCTGCCAACATAAGCCCAGCCAAGTCTCCTGTCTGTTCTGTCACTCTGAATAAGAGCATTTGCTAAATTGCAGTAAAGTTGTCATAATGATTTTTGTATTTGCAGTCAGTAACAAAGGACTTAAATTTGAGCGTTAAAATTTTACTTGTTTCCCAGAGCCAAAAGGCATTCCTCTGGAATGTAAAATGGTAAATGGTGAGCATTTATATAGAGCCTTTATCCAAAGCGCTGTGCAATTCTCATTCACCCATTCATAAACACACTCACACACCAATGGCGATTGGCTGCCATGCAAGGCACCAACCAGCTCATTAGGAATTTGGGGGTTAGGTGTCTTGCTCAGGGACACGTCAACATACCCTGGGTGGGATCGAACTGGCAACCCTTCAACTGCCAAACGACTGCTCTTACCACCTAAGCTAATGTCGCCCTGTGTGTCCCTTCACTGCAGTTGTCAGTTTAATGTATTCTGTGTATGAAATGTGGGTATGTCTGTATGTGCTTGGCTTGAATATGTGGACATATTCTGTGTCGGCGCAGTGTTTATGTGGGTATTGTGTGTCAGTGTCTGTACGTTCGCACAGACGTGCGCGTGTGTGTCCTGTGTGTGTGCTCGAGTGTGTGTGTGTGTTTTCCGTGTGACAGGGACGGTGCTGGGAGTTTGGAAGCTGGCAGGCTATGAATTACATTAACCCCCCCCCCGCCCCCCAGAAAAGAAAAGAAAAAAGAATTGCTCCAGTTATCAAACACAAGCTCAGCCACATCTTCAGTTTGAAGTGAGGGATGGAAGAAATAGAGAGAGAAAAGAGCAGAAAAAAGAAGAGAGCAGATTCAATCTTCAAGCACCTTACAAATGTGTGTGTCAATTTTCTTATTTAAAAGAAAGGGAGAATAAGGCCAAAGAAGAGAGAGGGAGAGAGAGAGAGAGTGAGAGAGAGAGAGGGGAGGAAATGTCCACCCCCCCTTAACTGTAGTGAAAAGATTAAATTGTTTACAGCGCAGGGCCTGGCGGGCTATGGTGGATGAGCTGAACACGACAGAGATAGACATTCTAATTCTCCGCTGTACTTAGCGCCCTGGTCCCTCTGTGCAGCCGCTAATTCTTTTATCTGCTTTCTCCACTCTGGGCTGCCGCCACATTCATAATACAAAAAAAAGAGAACTAAGTGAAAGAGGGAAAAAATGACTGTTTTATACGCTGCACAACTGATAAAAGAATCTACTTGAATATTTGATTTCCTTTTTCTTTCCCTTCTTTTATTTCCCTCTTTTCTCCCCCGGTCTCTGGAGGAGGCTGGACACGTCTTTAACCCTGTATCTGCGCCGGGCAGAAAGGCGTTTACAGCATCTCTGCGCTCTGCTTCTTCTGGGGGGAGAGCAGCTGGGGACGCTGGGGGACTGTGGGGTGCTGGAGGTGCTAGTTTGGGAGGGAACAAGTGTGTTGTGTGTGTGCGTGTGCGTGTGTGTGTGTGTGCATGTGTGTGTGTGAGGGAGAGAGAGACTAGTGTGTGTGTGAGGGAGGGAGAGAGTAGTGTGTGTGTGAGGGAGAGAGAGACTAGTGTGTGTGTGAGGGAGAGAGAGACTTGTGTGTATGTGTGTGTGTGCATGTGTGTGTGTGTGTATGAGAGAGAGTAGTGTGTGTCTGTGTGTGTGTGCACACGTGTATGCGAGGGAGAGAGAAGTGTGTGTATGATGGACACAGAGTAGTGTGTGTGTGTGTGTGTGAGGGAGAGAGAGAGAGACTAGTGTGTATGTGTGTGTGTAGGTATGAGAGAGAGAGTAGTGTGTGTGTGTGTGTGTGTGTGTGTGTGTGTGTGATGGAGAGAGTGTTTGAGGGGGGTTTCTGAAAAGGGGGCAGAAAATCCAGCATGGAGAAGAATTAGTGTTATCTCGGGCAGGAGAGGAGGCGGGGAGATAAGAAACTGCAGCGGCAGGGAGAGAGAGGCTCGGGCGAGCGAGACGTGGTGTTTGGAGGCTGTAAATCTGCTGGATGTTCGCAGCGAGCTCGTCTCGCCTGTCGGTCACACGGGGGTCCAGGGCTTCCCCTCCTCCCTCTCCGTTTCCTCCTCCTCCTCCTCTCTTTTCGCCTCCTCGCGCTCTGCTCCTCCGATAGCGGCATTGTGCGGCCCCGCCGTAAAGAAAGCTCATCAGCGCCGGGCCTTTTCTCTTTTTTTGGGCTGTTATCGGGGCTGGTAAGGTAACGGCGCAGTCATAGACTGTGCGGAGATAATAGTGTCGGAATAAAAGAGATTAGCCTACAGAGGAAAGCACTTCTCATTAACAGCTATCTCCAGCGCCACAGACACTGTCAGTATTGAGTGGTTAGTATGCTGAGAATAAATTAAAAGCAGGGACAGAAATGAAATTGCCCCCCCCCCCCAACCCCAACCCCAACCCCACCCGCCCCCGGCTCCATCCCAGGCTCTCCATAAAGGAGGCGCGTACGCTACCACGACAAAACAAAAGCGACGGTCTCACGTTCAGCGGCGGCCGGGGACGGGAGGTGGGTGGTCCTCGCTGAGAGGGGAGTGCGGAAGCGACCTGCGGATCGCCTCTCCGCACCATTGAGTAGATTTCAATAGACAGAAAACAGCTAATTACTAGCCCTCCTAAATACACTTCTTTATTTTCTTCTGCCGGTGTGAGAGCCGACAGCCCGTGAAAAGGAGGGTGTGACGCGCGCATTGTTCGCGAGATGCCAATCTCAATCTGGCGTTTTCCTACATTTGTGCATTGTGGTAATGAACCCGTAAATATTACCGTTTATATAGGCTTGGGCTGAATTTGACGGCCAGTTATGACTATCGGACCAAGCAATGCGTGTTATTTTTATAATTTAGCAGAATGTATATATCAGCCGTTCATTAGTTTGTTGGGGGCAGCCAAACTCATACAGCTCCACATATTACCAGCAAGAATCTCCCAACAGGTCGTTACCATTGGCTAACGGTAGCGCACGATAGGAATGTAAAATCTCCCCGGAACGTTGTTTATAAAAGCACACAGGGTGCGAAATGCACACGCCTCATCACGCGTCGTTCACCCACAGCAAAATAAACCGCGACGCCGTCGAGAGCGGAACGAAACATACACTCGCTAATACACTCCCACGAAGACGGCGCTGTAAAGGAGATGGATAGCGAGCCCCTCCCGCTTAATTCATCATCCATCTCGTTTGCGCTCGGTGCGTCGGGACGAACGCCGGGTCCATCCCGAACCCCGAGCGTCGCGGGACCGCCTCTGCTGAGCCACGGCGGATGTCGTGTGGCCCGATGTTCTCGCGCCTCTGAGCCCCGTTCATTTGCATGACGCGGCTCACTCTCTGGGCAGATGCGGTGCGGCTAGACAAGTGTAGCATTACGGGGAACAAGTTACCGTGGGGAAGGTTCATGTAGACAATAAGGAGAGCAGATAATGTGAACGCCTGTTTTTCAGCGCTCTTATCTGGCAGGCCAGGAAAAGCAGCCCTTTCTGAATTAACGCTTTTTTAAAGGGACAGTGTGCAGCTGCCCCATATGGTCTTGCATGTGTGGCTTAATACAGAGCGTACTATACATACGTACAGTATGTGCACATACTCAAACACACAAATACATGCATGCAAGCAGAACATGCATACATACATAAAGACACATCCTCACAGACACGCACGCGCACACACAATTGCATGTACACACAGTCACGCGCACACAAGCACAACGACACAAGCATGCACACACATGCTCACGCATGCACCCACATGGACGCAGAATGACATGCACACCAACACACATGCACACACACACAGACTCACACACACACTCACATGCAGAGTTGGTTGTGATGAGCGAGGTGTCCCCTGGACCTCTGCTGGAACACTGCAACACACTGTGAAGCCCACTAGCAGGTGATATAGCTAAAGCTCTAGCAGGTGATAGTTAAAGCACGAGCAGGTGATATTGCTAAAGTGCTTGCAGGTGATGTAGTTAAATCACGAGCAGGTGATAGCTAAAGCACTAGCAGGTGATAGTTAAAGCACTAGCAGGTGATATGTGTACATCTCAAAGTGTGTACAAATTTATCTCTTGGCTCAACGTATGGATACCTTCATCTCTTGGCTCAAAGTATGTATACCTTCATCTCTTGGCTCAAAGTATGTACATCTTTATCTTATGGAACAAAGTGTGTACATCTTTATCTCAAGGCTCAAAGTATGTACAATACATGTATTTAAAATATGGATGTTTAAACCTTCAACAGCTAATTCATTAGCTACGTACACTTTTACAAACTCATCTCCCATCGTTTCAGTGACCCCCACAAGACACTCCCTCTATCCCTCCCTCTCTCTCCATCCCTCCATCATCCCCCTCTCCCTCTGTCTATTTCTCTCTTTCCCTGTCTCTCCATCCCTCGCCCTCTCCCTTTCTCAGCCTTCTTCCCCCCCTCTGTCTCCCTCCCTGTCTCCCCCTCCCTCTCCTCCCCCCCCCTCTCTTCCTCCCTCCCTCAGTGGTCAAGCTTAGTTTTTTTTTTGTCTCAGGTAAAGTACTGTGCAGAAGTCTTAGGCACCCTAGACTTTTGAGATTTCCAAATATTCATTTTCTAAAAGATTAAATTTTTTGTATTAAAAAAAAAAAGTTACATATTACTGTAAGCAATTGACTACTTTTTACACAAAAACTTGATCAAGGCTGTCTGAGATCAGAAGCAAGGAGCCAACCAAAGTCAGCAGAAGAACTGTGGCAAGTTCTGCTTGGAACAACCTCCCTGCTGATTGTCTTATAGAACTACAGGACAGCGTTGGCTATCACAGAGAAGTGATGCAGTTTTAACACCAAAGGGTGGTCACAAAAAATATTGAAAATATTGTTTTCAACGATTCTGCCAAATTACTCAAATGTAAAGTAAAATGTATAGTACCTTTATTTAGGACCTTTCATTGAATTATTTTTGAAAGAATCTTATCTGTACAGAATGTTATACAGGTGCCTAAGACTATACAGTACTGTATATGTTTTTGTCACAGGTATTTTTTTTTGTCTCAGGTATTTTTCTTGTCTCCGTTGTATCAGGCGCCATTTCAGAGTCAGGGAGCTGAGACCTGGCAGGGCTCCTATTGAGCACCACAATGTGCCAGGCCTGACCCCTCCCCCTCAGACCTGACCACTCCCCCTCAGACCTGACCCCTCCCCCTCCGCTCTGACTCCTCCCCTTCAGACCTGACCCCTCCCCCTTGGCTCTGACTCCTCCTCTTCAGACCTGACCCTCCCCCTCCGCTCTGACTCCTCCCCTTCAGGCCTGACCCCTCCCCCTCAGCTCTGACTCCTCCCCTTCAGGCCTGACCCCCTCCCCGTCAGCTCTGACCCCTCCCCTTCAGGCCTGACTCCTCCCCCTCGGCACTGACTCCTCCCCTTCAGGTCTGACCCCTCCCCCTCAGCTCTGACTCCTCCCCTTCAGGCCTGACTCCTCCCTCTCAGCACTGACTCCTCCCCCTCTCAGCAGGTCTTAACACATGAGTGGACAGAAATGGGCTTCATCGCCCGTTTACCTGCCCCTTTCCCCCTCCCACATAACATCGACTGTTAACCATCGCCCCAGGTCCATATGCACACACGCAGAACCGTGGCAGTGCCGCCATCGCCCCCGGTAACGGAGCGTCCGGGCGCCCGTTTACAAACCCCCGCCACGTTCCGCGGCAAATTTTCCCCGATTAGATTTGTAAATCAAAAACCAATATATAACATGCAAGAATTAATCTGTTTTATCTTCCTTTGGTTACATTTTTGGTGGAACACATTTGGAAGATTTAGAAGCTATCCGTGCCTGCCGCTTTCCCCCATTATATGCTTCACTTCATACATCTATTTGTGAGGCTATAAAACAGGCATTGACTACCCATGTAAATTGTGTTCCCCACAATAAATTATATGCATACTTGCAAAAATACATAACCGCTGTGGCTCCTCTCTGTATGCAGAATACTAATAACACGCAGGCTGGACTCCCATTCAGTTTAGTTATTTATTTTATTGCAATTTGGGGGAGGAAGGCTGATTAGACTAGCATGCCTCCCCCTCCCTCTGTGTATCCATCCCCTTTCTCTCTCTTCCTGTCTCTCCCTCTCGCTCTTCCTCTCTCCCCCCTCTCTCTCTCCCTCTCTCTGTGTGTGGGTATGTGTTCTGTGTCCCTGTTGTGGTGATTACAAAATGTCAGAGACCCCGCCCCATTTCCGTGGTTACCTGGTTCTGCATCTGTATACCCAGTCAGCATGGGCACACTTGCACACACACACTCACACATCTACACATGCAGACACATACACACATGTTTAATTTACCTAGCCACATTGAGTGTTAGTTTTTACTGAACCTTGTGGGTTTTCTTGTCTCGTTAGTTACAGAGTTGTTAATTAGATCACCTGTTTAGTATCAGTTAGATACTGTGGCCATTTCTCAACTGTGAAATTCCTTAGTCTTCAAACAATCGTACTATTTGGCAATTATTTGGGTGTGTCGGTGTGCTCAGAGCTACCCCATTCCAGTCTGCTCTCTCTCCTACAGAAGGCACTTCCAGCAACGTGGCACTCCACGGTGATGGAACTCCTCAGCCACCCCCCACTGACCCCCTGTGAGAACTTTACAGTTAGCTATGGAACTGCCAATCTGGAATGCAGAAGGCTGACTTCATTTCTGCTTATGCCTCCCTCCTGTCCCTAAAGTTCCGAACATCCACCTGGAAGCCCCTACCATTACTCCACCTGAACATCCACCTGGTAGCCTCCCAGTCTGCTGCCTTCCTACCATTACACCAGATTTTTGTGTCCAGATTTTGCTCACAACATCTCCGCTGAGGCTGTTTGGCTAGAAAGATCATATCTGCTGTCCTGCAACCTTTCCTGAATCCACATTGTGTTTCTGCTAATATGTTCTTGGATATATGCCCTGCAAGTCTGTAGAGCACAATCTGAGCAGAGAAACACCTCTGCTGTTGCCAGAGGTAGCTCTGTCACCTTTTTTCTTATCGATGACAACGAAGTTGGAGTGCTTCCAATCCTGTGGTATTGTCCCAGTTTGCCAGATGGACTCAAGGAGCTGGAATATACATGGCAGGAGAGGTATCCGCCATGTTTTAGGACCTCAGTGGGAATGCTGCCAGGCCCACCACTTTTGTTGTTCTTCAGCCCTGTGATTGCTTGGAAAACCTTGGAGGACTTGGGTCTCTGCTCTGGCTCAGGACTCTCAGGTTGGGCTGCGTGCTTCGCCTGTAGGAGAGAGTGGTGAAACCAGTACTGATTTAACCGTGAGCATTTTGCTGTGGAGGCTGCATCACAGATGGCTGTGCTCAGGTCTGACCAGGTTGAGTTGCGATCAAGGCTGCCAGGCGCTGTAGAGAATTTGGAAGCAAGGCAACGTTGGAGATTGTTTATGATGCTTGAACTTCTCCTTCAGTCGAAAGAGGGTGCTTGTTACGCACACATACTCTCTCTTTCTTTCTCTCTCTCTCACACACACATACACTCACAGACACACACCAGTTGGCCATGAATGTTCAGCGACACAAACTAAACATCGCTCTCACAGGTGCATCCCCACACTCAAACTAAGTGGCTTAACATTATTATTATGATTATTATTATTATAATTATTATAATTATAATTATTATTACTATTATTGTTGTTATTGATAAGGTTGTTATTGTTGTTATTGTTATTATTTTGTACAGGCATACTTGTCAGCTCCACTCATCACAGTGTGCACATCTGTTTTCATCTCCAGTGTTAATAAAAAGAAGCAGAGCTCTTCAGTAGTTATGATTAGAGATGGTGGGGGGGAGGGGGGTATGCTGGAATCCTTGTGTGCAGGTGGCGGGAGCCCATCTGTATGGGTGGCAAAGATGCTCGTGTTCCCGGTGGATATTCGGCATGGCCTCCCTCCCGCTCTGCAGGCATGAGTTTGCACAGAGGCGGACGCCACAGTAAATATGTACTTTTGTGATGATGTCGGGGCCTTTCTATGCACGCTCATGCCTGCCCTAGATTGGGTGGAGAGTGTGGATTTTGAACAGCATGGAAGTGGAATATGATGAGAAGGCTTCATAATTACAGCAGCTCTGTGTGTGTGTGTGTGTGTGTGTGTGTGTCTGTCTGTCTGTGAGCGCGTGTGTGTGTGTCTGTGTGTATCTACAGATTGTGTGTGAGTGTGTGTGTGTGTAGTGTGGGTGTGTGTGTGCATGCACGGATGTGTGTGTATGTGTGTGTGCGTGTGTGTATCTGCAGATTGTGTGTGTGTGTGTGTGTGTGAGAGAGTGTGTGTGTGTAGTATGGGTGCGGGTGCGTGTGTGTGTGTGTGGGTGGGTGGGTGCGTGTATGGGTGTGTGTGTGTGTGTGTGTGTGTATCTGCAGATTCTGCGTGTGTGTGCATGTATGTGTGTGTATCTGCAGGTTCTGTGTGTGTGTGCGCGTGCATGTGTATGTATCTGCAGGTTCTGTGTGTGTGTGCGTGTATGGGTGTGTATCTGCAGGTTCTCTATGTGTGTCTGTGTGTGTGTGTGTGTGCGTGTATGTGTGTATCTTCAGATTCTGTGTGTGTGTGTGTGAGAGTATGTGTGTGTATGTGTGAGTGTGTGTGTGTGTATATATGTGTGTGTGTGCGTGTATGTGTGTATTTTCAGATTCTGTGTGTGTGTGTGTGTGTGTGTGTATATGTGTGTGTGAGTATGTGTATGTATGTGTGAGTGTGCGTGTGTGTGTGTGTGTGTGTGTGTGAGTGCGTGCGTGCGTGCGTGCGTGTGTGTGTGTGTGTGTGCTCCAGCTTTACTTCAGCTGCATTTCCTCCACACCTGAGAGTGCTGTGCTCTCTTCTTAAGGTGTTGTTTTTTCATGTCGTGTTTTACGAGCGTGCCCATTGCAGCTGATGTTTCATAAGTTCCCTTCCTCTTAATTTCCCTGTGATCAAAGCACCCCCCCGCCCCCTCTGTTTCCTGTGCCCCCCCCAGGCCATGCGATTATCTTACAGGCCTAACCCCCCCCCCATCTGATTTACTGTGATTGGCTGTCTCTGTCACAGTGTGTGATTGCGACCTCCATTTGACCCACTGGGATATATATTGTCCAGGGTTATCTACATAATGCACTGAAAGAGGCTGAGGGAAGCCATTAGAGAGAGACAGAGAGAGAGAGAAAGACAGAGCTGAGAGAGTGAAAGAGAAATGATGTTTTTTAAATAGACAATGGTGTGTGTTAAATTACTGGAAAGGAGCTTGTTTTTCAAGAGTGGGCTGGAGTGGGGATATAGATCTGTGTGTGCCCTGTGGTCTGGAGCAGCCAGCCTCTCAAAGAGAATCCACTCTCTACACACACACTACAGACACACACACACACACACACACACACACACAGACACACACTCTCTCTACACACACGCGCACACACTACAGATGCAAACACACACACACTACAAACACACACATTAACTGTTACAGCTGCACCACAGCCAACATAAACAGCCACCTGACATTAAATCTTTTTTTTATTTTTTTCATTTAATAGCCCCAACCCCAACTACAAGGCTGCTCTCCAAAAGGGGTAAAGCAGGATAGCAAATTGGGGAGCGAGATTCCCGTTTTAACCCGCCCTGTCCCCAGGCCCCCATTTCCCTAAAGACCATCCCCGCCCCACCCGCCCCTTTAGCTCCACCCGCCCCTTTAGCCCCACCATTACCTCCCCCAGCTCCCGGTGTCAGGGCAGGTGAGTGTGGCTGAGACGTCATGGCAGGTGAGTATGGCTGAGACTTCATGGCAGGTGAGTGTAGCTGAGACGTCATGGCAGGTGAGTGTAGCTGAGACTTCATGGCAGGTGAGTGTGGCTGAGACGTCATGGCAGGTGAGTGTAGCTGAGACTTCATGGCAGGTGAGTGTAGCTGAGACTTCATGGCAGGTGAGTGTAGCTGAGACTTCATGGCAGGTGAGTGTAGCTGAGACTTCATGGCAGGTGAGTGTAGCTGAGACTTCATGGCAGGTGAGTGTGGCTGAGACGTCATGGCAGGTGAGTGTGGCTGAGACTTCATGGCAGGTGAGTGTGGCTGAGACTTCATGGCAGGTGAGTGTAGCTGAGACTTCATGGCAGGTGAGTGTGGCTGAGACGTCATGGCAGGTGAGTGTGGCTGAGACTTCATGGCAGGTGAGTGTGGCTGAGACTTCATGGCAGGTGAGTGTGGCTGAGATGTCATGGCAGGGCTGCATGGCGCATCCATCCCCCGCTCCAGCAGAGTCGTACCTCACACCTGTAAGTGTGAAAGGGGTTGTTGGATTTGGGTTGCTGCCGTACCCTTGTGCACTAATGCCTGATTCCACCAGAGGCTGTTGATAGACTCACAGAGGTGGGCGTTCGGTGTGTACATGGGGATGTACGTTATTATCCAAATGCACAGATAGAATTTTTAATTGCGGGGCAAAAGCATCGCGTGGTTGCCGGGGCGAGTACCCGCACCCTCCTTCCGCTGATCCGGGGACATTTATTGGTCGGAGTTTAGAGAAATGGTGAGGGTGGAGCGGACGGAAGGGGGAGTGTTCATTGTCCTTTTGCCGCAGGCGGGAGGAGGCGGTCACTGATGATGGAGGTCCAGAGGAGGGGCCGTCTGAACCGGGTCACACTGAACCGGGGGCGGAGGCTGCGGGCCTTCCCCTGCTCTCTGGAGGGACTGACTTCACCGTGAACGGTCTCTGAGTCTGAGTCGAGCCGCTGACCAAGGGATTGAGACTGACGGGAGGCTACTCGACCAGTAGAGGGCAGTGTCATACCCCTATTTTTGTCTAATTAAATACAAATTATATAGGGTAAGTCAGGACCCACATACAGGCGAAAGCTGTTATTGCCAAAAAGCCGTTGAGAAATGTTTTTTCAGGCGGCTAAACAGCACTCCGATGATGACCGGCAGGTCATTTGGGCCAGGATGAAACATTTAACCGTATAATGGTCCGATTTCTTTCGCCACGTATACGGGAAGACGTCCGGCAGTGGTGTACAGCCCCGAGTGTCAGAAAGTTAAATCCTGGGGTGTCTCGGTGGCACAGCCTGTAGAGCACTGACCGCATGCTCATTGCGAGCCGTGACGTCAGCGGTTCGAATCCGACCGTCTGACATTTGTCGCATGTCTTTCCCTCTCTCTCGCTCCCATTCTTCCAGTCTCTCTATACTATACTGTCCAATAAAGCTGAAAAAGGCCCAAAAAAAAATATCTTAAAAAAAAAAAAAAGTTAAATCCTGCAGCCATTCCAAAAGCACCTTTGCATCCATTACCTTCAACTGAGGTCCCCTTCAAAAGAATTGGCATAGACCCCTTCAGACCATTAGAGTGGCACACAAAAGGATATCGGGTAGCATATTATTTGACAGTGTTCGTCACACCTTGGAAATGACAGTGTCATTACCATGACATAATACCTGTCATGAAGTCTCATGTCCATTCATAAACAATGACAGGGCATTGTTATGACACAATCTTCGGTTTGTGTTATGACACAACTGACATAATAACCTGCATAGAAGGCTCACTATGACAGGGGTGTCATACAAATAATTCATTGTGATATTTGAAAATGACTACGTCAATTAAAAGCTGAAAGCAATGTCATTATGTGCCAGCCTGAGAAATAGTGATACATCATGCAAAAACAGCTTGCCATGAGTATATATTATTTTCTTTGTAAGTTGAGATATGTTCATCTTGATAGATAATGCATCGATTTATTGTGAAACACACCTCTGGAGGAATGTTAATTGGAGATAATAATAATAATAATAATTGATAATAATAATGAGTTATTTTGCTGATGCTAAAGTTAGCTAGCTAACATGCAAAAAGGAATTCTACCAACATTTTTATATTAATACATTGCTATGTAAAGTTCATGTTGTCGATTAGTGGGTTTGTGTCACAGTGCACATTTACATTTATATAAGTATGGAGACATTTTCTATGCATATTTGGGTTCTAGCTAAGCTAGTCTTGTCATGTAAAGCCAAGTGGCAAGGACCTTTGAGATTACACGGAGATAGGGATGTAGGGACTATGAGGTTATTCATTCTGATAGGGAAGGGGCATGTCAGATCAACCACCATCTCAATTTGTTAAAATTGTGGAGAAAGGTAGAGTTAGCCACACCAGTCATGTCAGATGAGCTGGGACCAGAAATTCCCAATCTGAACCAAACTCATCCGGTCCCTCTTGGCAGCCATCTCCGGAGCAGCAGGCAGAAGTAGCTTGGTTGCAGCAAGACTTTGCTGATATACTCTCCCCCCTTCCAGGAAGAACAGACCTTATAGAACACCACATACACACCGGCTGCATTCTGATGGAGGTGAGTGGCAAGGGCTGGGTTTGTGGGAAGAAAGTAGGGCAACCGGCACACACCTGTTCTACATTTCAAATTAGTCCAGGCTGTTAAAATGTGTGCTCTTTTCTGCAGTAGGTGGCTGAGACCGAGGCAGTTGAGAGAGCGGTGTTCGAGAGAGACGAGACTAAAAAGGGACAGAGCTGATTGACAGAACAAAGCAACAGTTTGGGTTTGATTCCTTTTGCCTATATTATTTTAGTTTATTATTTCTACTAATAATGTTCAAGGGCCCAACCGCTGTGTGGATCTGATCGTGGCAACAGCTGGGCTTGAACCACCAACCTTCACGAGTCCCAGTCATGTACCTTAGCCACTAGGCCACCGGCTGCTCCATAAACCGGCTGCTCCATAAACAGTACATAAATGTACATAAACAGGATACTCCATAGTATCACTATAGGATAGTACATTTTTTACAACTTTGCACAGTGCCACACATTTCACATCCAGAGTGAAGCCAGTCATAGCGGCTGGGTACAAGGCTCCAGGTCCCAGGGACCACAGTGCTCCATGGAGCCACTCAAACCTTCCCCCCCCCGAAACGGGAGACAAAAAAGGGTAGACTGAGAGGGGAAAAACGACCACTACATTCTCAAATGTGCCAAATCTCGAGGTTGTAGCCGTGGAGAAACAAAATTGTTCTTGTTCTGCATGTGCTATTAAAAGAAAGAAAGTGGGTTATGACTCGTAAGTACTGCCACAGCTGTATGAACTGAGCCAAGATACACACTGACATTGTGAACCGTCGAGACAGGTCGTGTTTCTTTCTCAGTGGCTGAATAGATACGTTGATGTGCATTGAACTTGTGGGGGAAAAGCACACTGGATGAGTCATTTGCACTCTATTGTACGTCGCTCTGGATTAGAGCGTCTGCTAAATGACTGTAATGACCTGCAGCAAAACTGCACATGCGCCCATGTCACTAGCATCCACGGCTAGTTTAAATGGCTTGTCGAAACGAGGGAGTGATAGAACAGGAGCACTGCAGAGTAGGGCCTCAACGTTCTCAAATGCCAAGTGACAAGCAGGGGACCAGTTCAAAGAGACATTCAATAATAACTGATCCTTCCCAGAAATCTCATTAATTCCCTCCTATCCTTTGGTGGGGGAAAACAGTCAGTAGCAACTACATTAGCATGTCCTGGGCAGATTTCACCATGCCAAACATTTGGCCCAGTGAGGTGTACATAGCTTGTCCAAAGTCGCATTTAGCCAGATTAATAGTAAGATTAACATACCAAATGATCGAACAATGCTCCAGTTGATTGTACATGTTGAGGCCAAGTGTTGCTACATACAGTCACATCATCCAAGTAGGCGGCACAGCACCGCAGTCCTGATAACACGCAGTTCATTATGCGATGAAACGTGTCTGGGCTTTCAACACCCTCTGGAGGTAAGAGATAAGATACAGTTTTTGGGGCCGTTTTTAAATTTGGGAAAGTGCATATGCTCAGAATTCTCAATTCTGTTCATATATAGGGAGGCATCAGCTGTCAGAATTCTAATTTCCTAAATGGCAAATAGCTTGTTTTACTATAAAGGTTTATGAGTACAAACCAACAGTCTAAAATGAGTCTTTATTGAGGTATCAGTGGATATCAGTGGACATTATTGAAGTAACTAATGTGTGTACTGATCCACTAACAACTGGCCTGCAACTCTAGCTTTTTAGTGAGTCTCATGGGCTGCTTTGTCTCCTATTCTTTTGCCCCCTGTTCCCTAACTTAGCACTCCAAGTTTTTATTTTAAATTCCAGCCCAACTTATTTAGCAGATGCCTCAAATTCCAATTTCTTCATTTCAATTTCTCTGAGATTACGTCTAACTTTTTCGAGTTGCTGAAACCAGCATTCTCCCAAGATTAGCTGGGAGAATTCCATACTCTATCAAGGTGACTTTCAATATGGCTTTACCAGTATCTTTGGATCCTTAGCTACAACCGTGCATTTCAATGTTATAATGATCCACAAGTCTTAACAACTGATCTTTTGTATATAACTCCAGCAGTTCCTCAGACAGATCTGAAACAAAGTAATCTATATTCAAAGCCATTACCAAGATAAAGCTATGGAGGAGTGAACAAGTGCCAACAAGTGCCACGTAGAGGAGATCGGGGTTTGTTGTGACACGGGGGCCGTTGTTACCCAATGTTTTTTTGCCTGATCAGAAACAAACCAGCCTGCTGTAAATCACATTGCCCCACCCCCATACACGTCCTCTTTCTCCTCGGATTTCAACAGTTTTGTGCCAATTTCGTGCTCAGAAAACATCTAAAAAATCTATCTATGCACTCTATCTTAACCCTCCTATTATGTTAGGATTTTATGTTTAAATAGAATGTAAATAGTCTTAACATTCTGTATTCTGAAAAATGATCCGCCTTCACTAAACCCCTAACATGAAGCAGCTTAATTAAATTTTTAACCCGAAATCTATTTTGCAAGAAGAAACAACCTGTGATTCATCACAAACTTTGTCATCAAATTTGGGGTTTTCTCTGCTGTTAAACATGGTGACCCTTAAGACAACACGAGGGTTAAATAAACACAAAAATATTGAAATGAATGTTCTTTGATACGTAGTGTGTCACCTTCTTATTGTCTCCCAAATTACTAGCTTTTAATAAAAAATATTAAAGATCTGTGCGAAACATCTGATTTTAGAGCGTAAGGAACAGTGGGTGAAAGCGCCACCAGAATCATTCACAGAGAAATCTGAGAAAAATGGTTAAATATATTCTTACATTTTATATAGTTACAGGTCAAAATAACACTGCCCCACACATTTGTATGCCAAGTTGGTACAGGACGTCACATAGCATTATGTTTCTTGCATGTTTACTATATAACTCCAGCAAATGAGAAAATTAGAAAAAATCAGTATCAGTAAAAAAGGATTAACTGGTTTGTAAGAGATGTCAAACACTGAATGCGGTCAAATTGACCACAAACATAGTAGGGTTAAGTGCTGCAGACAATTGCGCCCTACTCAACCTGTCCAGTCCAATTAGAACAGGTCATACGAACCACAAAGAAATAAGTGATATCAGACTAGTCTCCCCAGAAATCCTATGCAAGAGAGAACTAGTCATCAGTTCCCCAGAACTGCTTCAGTTCCCCAAGTCATACCCCCATCACCACCAAAAACAAAAAAAACAAACAAAATGACAAGTTCTCTGGACTATAAGAATAAGCTAAATAGAAGGACGATTAACTATTACCCAAACAAGTAGCAAACCATAGGTGCAGCAAAAAAATCAATGCAATGCAAAGTGTCTCTTTCGCAAAGACCAGAAATATGAAACACTCTGAATACGCAAAAAGCCACAATCCAAAAAAGAAATCTCGGATGAGTCCCCATAAGTTATGGCTGAACCACACCCACCATAAACATCGAGACTGACACTTGGTTTGTATGAAGATTACATTTTATTAACAGAACAGAAAAGGAATTGTTAAAAGTCCAGGAGCCTTCCCCAACTGCAAGACCAGGGTGTTCCTTAAAAGGGTAAAGCAAAATAGGCCATTAGGGAGAGAGAGAGCCGAGAACTACTTCAGAAGAGCTCCTTATATAGGAAAAAGCATCTCAGATCTCCTTACACCAGTTTTCCACAGGCGAACACTGTTCCCTAAAGCCTTGTGCACACTACAGGATAATTGGCCGGTTTTGGCCTGATTCACCTGACAATCACGGGGGCATTCCTGACATGAGGCTGATCTGAAGGGATTATCTGCCCAGATTATCCAGTAATGTAAGGTGTTTACAGACAGGCCCATAACCCTCTTGGGGTTATCCCGATTTGAGATCGTAAATATCAAACATTTATATTTAGTTTGGGCTATCCTACCACTGCTACGCGGACGATACTCAACTCTTTGTCTCGTTCCCGCCGTCTGATACGCAGGTTTCAGCCTGTATCTCTGCTTGCCTGAGGGACATCCAGAGCTGGATGGACAACCACCATCTAAAGCTCAACCCAGGCAAGACTGAAATGATATTCATCCCTGCTAAAACCTCTCCCCATCTGGATCTCTCCATTTCCCTCGGGGATACCACACTCACTCCGTCACCCAGTGCAAGGAACCTCGGCGTGGTGATGGACAGCAGACTGTCCCTTTCCGAGAACATTGCAGCGGTGACCCGGTCTTGCAGGTTCTTCCTATACAACATACGGAGAATCCGCCCCTTTCTCGCCCCTACTCGACCCAGCTCCTGGTCCAAGCGATGGTTCTGTCCCGCCTGGACTACTGCAATTCCCTCTTGGCTGGCCTCCCAGCGTCCGCCATCAGACCCCTCCAACTCATCCAGAATGCAGCAGCTCGTCTGGTCTTCAACCTTCCCAAATACTCACACGTCACCCCCCTGCTTACTTCCCTCCACTGGCTGCCTGTCATGGCTCGCATCAAATTCAAAACATTGGTGCTAGCCTTCCAAGCAGTTAAAGGGTCTTCCCCAGCTTATCTACAAAAAATCATCAGTCCCTACACCCCTGCCAGACCTCTTCGTTCAGCCTCCACAGGCCGCTTGGCACCTCCCCCTCTCCGAACCTCCACCTCACGCTCACGACTATTGTCTGTTCTGGCTCCACGGTGGTGGAACGAACTCCCCGTTGAGGTCAGAACTGTAGAATCTCTCCCCACCTTCAAGCGCAAGCTGAAGACGCACCTCTTCAAGCAGCACCTCTCCCCGTCCCTCCCTACCTCCCTGTGAACCTTAATTGTTGTCTCTGTGATGTGCTTTGTGTATCGGTATTTTTAGTTGGCTAGGTAAGCAGTGTTTGGATAGTTCACTTTGGTCACTTTTGCTCTGTTTGTTTGTTTATTTGTTCTAAAAAAAATAAATAAAAAATTTACCGGCAGTTTGTAATGAATTTGCATGTCAGTGTAAGCCCCGCGCTAGGGCAAAGGTATCTGTGTGCTTGCCCTTCTGGCGTTGCTGAAATAAGTGAGTAAGGTTAAATGTTAATGACCGCTATGTGGAGAGACTAGATCAGCCAATTTCAGTAGCAACTACATTAGCCAATAAACCAAGTTACAAAGACAGTAGTACCACTCTGCCTTGCACTTGATACTGGTCCAGGCTGACCAAGGGGATCGCCATTATAGGCTACAGTAACGTCTGCACTCCGTCATAGTGCTGTCCTCTGAGTTTGTCGAATATCGCGTTCATTTTTGCAGTTGTGTTTTCAGTAGCATATATTAAACCACTGCTCAGCAGTGGTGCTGTCAGTGTCTCGCAATATGTCGCAGCTTCAGCTGCTGCCTGGCTCATTATTAAATGAAATTAATTTTCACAAAATAGGCTTAACTCAGGCAATGTTCCCGCCTCGCCGGCAGGTACAGACTCTGCATCCCCTTCCGGGCAACCGAGAGCGTCCTCAAAGTGTGTGTGTGTGTATGTGTGTGTGTGTATGTTTATGCGTTCTTGTACGTGTGCACACAGGCTGTGGTTACTCAGACCCCTGAACTGATTAGAAGTCTGGGCAGTCTCTGTACTGTGGTCTGAGACCCCTGGTTGCTAATGGAGGCCCTGACCAGTAATTAGGGTCCAGCCCTCCCCTACAGTGTGGGGTGACTCTGGGAAAGCCGTTTGTGCGATAATTAGTCCGCAGCAGTTTATTGACAGCTCTGTGGTTCTTTCAGAAAAGCTTCCTCTGCCCCTAAACCCTGACGTTACCTGCCCCGCCCCCTTACCCCCCGACACGGGCCCCTACAACACTTTCCCTGCCTAATTAATTGAAATTAGGGCAGATCAAAAGCATTTCAATTTCTCATATTCATCGTTTACCTGGGGGAATGAAACGATGAAATTTCCAATTTAGAACTTGGGATTTCCGCGCTGTTAAACGGTGTTAAACTGCGGTGTTAATAAGCACACAGAGATAATGTGGGGAGATCGTCACAGCCAATCCGGGGGGGGTGTTCTTCTCACCGAAATATCTTTCCATTGGAGTTCAGAATCGTTTAGGGGTGTGTTGTGTCGCATTGTGGTTGGAGCCGGGCTTTGAGAAGGAGGGTGAGCATGTGATTTTTCACTCCTGTCCATGCTGGCCAATCAGGAGAGCACTTCCTCCTGCTACTAGGAGAGGGGGAGGGGGCTACCCCCCAAATCTGCTCCCAGTTTACTTGGCGGAACAAGCCTTTGTTGTACAGGTTTGGGGTGGCAGGGGGGCGCAGGTTTTGGGGTGCGGGGGGGGGGGGGGGTTTAAGAGGAGTGTGCGACCCCTTGCATATAACTCCAGCTGGATGGGGGGGCAGCAGATTGATTCACAAAGGCTCGCCCCCGCTTTTGACAGTGCAACGCGTGTCACTTCCCCCCGGGAAAGGGGGTGTGTTTGGCGGGGTTTGGACCCAGAAAGCCCTGCCCCAACACGGCCCCTAGCAAAAGAGTGGGGATTAACCTCACAACGTTACAAAAGCCCCCCCACCCCACACACACACACACATACACACACACACCCCTGCTGGCCCATTCAGACTTCACCCACTCCCTAATGGGGATTACACTTAATGGACTGGAAGGAGTTAACAATAATAGAGGGGGGAGGTCCTTAAGCACTAATTCCATTTTGTCTGTCTTTTCTCTTTTCCGCCCCCTCTGTTTGAACACAAGGTGTAATCCTCTTCAATATCAAAGGTGGGCTGACAATGTGAATTTAGACCTGCTTCAGCTGGCCCCCCCCCCCCCCCCTCAGAAGATTAACTCTCAAATGGGTGTTTCTGAGGATAACCCCCCATCCCTCTCCTACCTCCATACCTCCCTCTCCACCATCTGCTCCCTCGCTCCCTCTCTCCTGTGACCCCCACACTTTCTCTTTCTCCCTCCTGCTGTCCCCTGGTCCCTCGCTTCATTTTCCTCCAGAATGCTGTTGTGTGTCTGTTTTCACTGTATTATATAACCTCTTACAATATGTGATGCTGTTTGTAAAATGTAAATGTTTTCTGTAAAAATATGTAAAAAAATATTTAAAAAAATATGTAATCCTGCTAAATTGTTGCATATTTAGGATTGCCAAATGTAAAAATGCACTATTTCACTGAGTGGAGTGAGCTGGGTTTAGTCACAGGAAGCTGAGTGGTTTGTACTGGGTTTAGTCACAGGAAGCTGAGTGGCGTGAGCTGGGTTTAGTCACAGGAAGCTGAGTGGAGTGAGCTGGGTTTAGTCTTTGTACTGGGTTGTACCACAGTTCTCCGGTTCCTGTGACTTAAACCAGCTCACACCACTCAGCTTGTGCTGCTCCTCAGCAGTAAGATAGGGTTGCCAGGGTAATCCCACTCTCATTTACTCCCATTGGGAGTTGTGTGCCTACCCGCCATTTCCCCCAGTTGTGCCCCCTATGGGGCCTGCCCTCCTGTAGTTAGTGTAGTTTGTTCTCAGGCAGATGGGCAGGCATCTCTTGGGCACAGCTCTGGTAATCCAGGATGGTGCAGGGAAGGTGTCACTTTAAGAAGATGGGAAGGCTGGTTATGACTGCAGATAGTGGAGAGTGCCAGGAGCTTCCCCCTGACCTCTCCCCGGGTCTCTCCACACGGTGCAGGGACCAAAAACTAGTCCAGCGATGATTCCACTGGCTTTCTAAAGCACATTCCGAAACTACCACTCATATGAACAGTGTGCACTACCACTATTTTTACTCATTTTCGCTCTGTGCAGGAGTGCTAGCTCCAGCTCTGTGGGCAATGGCGTGAGCCCTCCGGTCAGAAGGTGTCGGAGAGGAAAGAGTCTCGGAGCCCGTGGGCCTCAGCACCCCACGCCACAATTACCCAGAATGCCGAGCGCCCGCGCAGCGGCCATCGATGATTAAATCTGTCCCCAAACCCACACACATTCCTGCTTTTCTATTATCACATTCGGCCCTGCTCATCCTCTACGGCCAGACTAAAGAGCATCACAGCGCCCTTATTAAAGGTGATCCGCCGGAGTTAATAACGCAAGCTGGAGGCCCAGATCCCCACACAATTCAATTACCGGTCGGGCTACGGGCGGGTAGGCCCTGTGGCCCCGGGAAAGCAGCTAACGCTATAGAGTCAGAGGTAACAGAGCGAAGTAGGTCTGCACAGCTGTACAGCAAACTGATGGTCATGTGAATCGGAGAGAATAACACATTATGCTTCAGTCTCCAGTCTCACTATTACTAGACTAAATTGTTTTTGTACGTTCGCCACATAACACGACTGGAAATCATATTGCCGTCCTGTCAATGCTGATGCAAACAAAAATTTTACACCTATCGACTCTGATGGGGATTCCATGTGTTTTGTATAGAACTTCAACATATGAAATATAAACACTTAACAAGTTGATGTAAATACATCAACTAATTGATATTAGATGAATAATGGCTATTATTGGGGTGTGGCGTGGGGTGTGGTAAATGGGGTTCATTAAGTCTTCATAAGTTTCCCCCCTTTATCTACCCTGCTGAGAGACGTAGGTGGTTGGTGGGGGATGGGTGACAGGTGGCAATGTTTTGTCAGTTATGTACTGCTCATATGCAGTATATTTGCTCTCCTCCACCTGTCATCTCAATGGCAGGATTAATACTGACGCACAGCGTCACCCCTGGCTGTGAAAGTCACATGCGTGCCCCCTTGCTGTAAAGAGCCGTTAGAAGTGCATGACAGGCTGGAGAATTAGCCTTCCTGTTCAGGAACCCAGTCCTCATAAGGTCAGAATGTCAGATCTGCTGTGGTCACATGATTCCTCTGACACCAATAGCAAGGCAATGCCTGTCACCTGTCTCCTCCTCCTGGGGCCATGGACATTATTTTCACCCAATCTGCCTCTGATTGGCTGTCTCAGGCCTGATTGTGATGTCATGGGATCGTGTGTGACCTTTGTGCTTGAGATTTTTATCGAGGTGTGAGTGGAGAGAGGGGGCGAACTGGCCTAATTGAATTAGGGAGGAATGAGACCATTGGGGGGGTGAGGTTCACAGGCTCTCTGCATGCCCTGGGATCTGAGCTGGAAGTGGCCAGTCCCCCTGCCTCTCTCAAGTTTTGGGAAGGGGGGTTTGAACCAGGGATGGACAAAGCGGCCCGTATCTGTTTCTGACCATCTTAATTGTTTAATTAATCCACTCATTTCCATGTTTTTTCCATGATATAAACAGCAGCTGTTTAATGTTCTTGTCTAGTTGCATTTTATCGCTCATGGCGCAATTAGCTAACTGAGCCAGGGTGACTGTAATCCTGCATACACACAGCCCTCCAGGGCTGGAGTTGCCCGTCCCTGCTTTAAACCGTTAGATTACAGAGCCGCAAGCAGTGACTGCCCCAATACCTTTATCCGTATGAACTTTAACAAGTTTTAACAGGCTGCCAGGATGATAACAGAGCCTAATGTGGGAGATGGCTGTGTCTTTTGGGGGGAGTTATAGCCCCTGGTCTCCTTAGTGTTGGTGAACGTGTATGTGGTTCATTTCCACAGGCTCTCTACCCCTCTGAGCCACATAGTATGGCTTGGAGACTGAATCCAGTCCTGTGTGACTGTCCTGTGTGTAAGGAGTATGTATTTCCATCATTGTTTTTAGTTTTGAAGCACAAGCATTTCTGTAACCGTTTGTCCCCTGCTGTCTGCCTTCTCTGGGAGGGATATGTGGCACTTCTGCAATTTTCTCCGACATTTGTTGTTGTTTGCTCCACCCCGCCAGGTTTTAGAGAAAATAACTTGGATGTGCTGTGATCGCATTGCATTGCCAAGCAGTGGTGCTCTACGGGCAGTGTGTGTTTTGTGTCTGGGCAGCTGGGCTGAGTGACCCAGGGTCTTACCTCAACACCTCTGCAGAAAGGAGGATGCACAGGGGGGCGGGTTAAGGGTAAGGGGTTTTGGCTGTTGTCTTCTTTCCATCTCTCCTTCTCTTTGTGTCTTGTTCATTCTTTCTCATGGTCAGGGCTGGCCAAAGGCTGTGTGTGTCAGACACTAGCCCTGTCTCTCGCCCTCCTGGCTCCCTCGTTCACTCGGTTTTGGCTCCGGAGACCTTCACTATTCGAGCAACGCAGGGTTTTTCTGTGTGAGCAGAACGGCTGATGTGGCCACAGCGTCACTGCAGTTCAGTTAGAGATGTACTATCTATCTGCCAGCTTTAGCCACATTTTAGCACACAAAGGTAGCTGCTGCACTTCGTCTGTGGGCTGAGCTAGGAGTGTAAGGGCTATGTGTGTGTGTATTTGTGTGTGTGTGTGTGTGTGTGGGGAGGGGAGGGATCAATATGCTGTAGCGCTGCTCAATCTCTTTAGCCCGGAGAAAAGCTGGTTTTTGGCAGGGGAAGAGAGAAGCATGTTTTTGTCATTCATAAGCTTTACTGACAAATCCTCTGACATCATTTGTGGATGTATCGATGACTCCTTCCTCTGCAGCAGAGGACAAATAACCGCCTTTTATCTGTCTGTGCCCTGGGACATGCCCGGGGAGAGGAAGGGCCCTGTGCTCACGCGCAAACACACACAGACACACACACACACACACACACACACACACACACGTGTGCGTGCACACACACATGCACACATACACACACACACACACACACACACACACGCACACACACACACATACACACTCTCAGGTGCAAACCCCTGTGCCACCTCTCCCCAGCTCACAGGCAAGGCATCAGCATCGCTGTGGAGTTCAAAGGTCACAGCCAGGAAATGGGGGGGGGGTCTCACAGCTGTTGGAGGGGGGGGGGGGCAGCTGGGTGTGTGTGTGTGTGTGTGTGTTTGTGTGTGCAGCAGGCTGGGAGTGAGACAGAAAAGGAGGAGAGTTCATCCATTTCTACAGTGTAGACAGAGCACTTGCGAATAAACTAAATGCTTAAATTACAACAAAATTATAATTTATAAATCAGAGCATGACCAGCAAGCCTGTGTCCTCCAGAGAATAGCAGTTTGAGAGGAGTATTAGAAATGAGATACTATTGATATGATGTGAACAATGCATTTACATTACATTACATTACATTACATTATTGGCACTTGGCAGACACTCTTATTCAGAGTGACATACAGTTGATTAGACTAGGCAGGAGACAATCCTCCCCTGGAGCAATGCAGGGTTAAGGGCCTTGCTCAGGGGCCCAACGGTGCGGATCTTATTGTGGCAACACCGGGATTAGAACCACCGACCTTGCGGGTCCCAGTCATTTACCTTAACCACTACGCTACAGGCCGCCCCAATGCAAATGTAGGAATATTATTTTTAATTTGAGGGTGTGGGCAATATGTGCTCAAAGAGACTGACACACACACACACACACACTTATGTGCAGACACTGTTTTCTCTGTTTATATAATTGGGAGTGGGGGTTGGGGGTTGGGGGTGATTTTGCCGCACTGTGTTTTTGCAGTTGTGGTTTGTAGGAGGAATGCCAAATCTCTTAACCCCCGGTTATTAAAAAGCCAGACCGTATGCGGCTAATGTTACCACACTGCTGCTTGTCAACCTCTGCACTGGGGCCAGAGGAGAGTGAGAAAGGGAAACGGAGCAAGAAAAAAAAGACAGCAAGAGGAAAAAGACTGCAAGCATCACTGCAGTTAATAGAGCTGTCGTTAAACAGTAGTTAGTGAAGCGGTAGTTTTAGCAGTATCTATAGAGAAAAGAAGAAGATAATGCTGTATTGAACCCCGTGGGGTAATTTGTCCTCTGCATTTGACCCATCCTAGTTAGTATCAGTGGGAACCCACCGCGCAGTGCCCAGGCAGCAATGTGGGGTTAAGGGCCCAACAGCTGTGCAGATCTTATCATGGCTACACCGGAGCTTGAACCCTCAACCTTCCAGGTCCCAGTCATGGACCGGCTGGCCCCAGTAGAAGTATTTACAATAGTCGTTATAGTAGTATTACAGTTGTTAGTGTAGTTATAGCAGGAATCTGCAGGCATATCTTTGAGTTACTGTCTGTATTATTATGTCCTTGCTTTAGTAACACAAATGAATATTTGTCGTGTTAAGTAAGCGAGTGTAACTGAAGATAGATAGCCTTGCCCTGGGGAGCTGTGGCGAGTTCTGAGTTGGGAGGGTGTGTGAGACAGTGTTGATTGGGGAGGGTGTCTAGGGCTGATTGTATTACTGAGTGGACTGTTTGAGGTCCTAGAGCAGATTGGATTAAACGGCTTTAGACACGGCGAGACTGACCAAGGTCATAACTGGACTATGCAGACGGACCAAAACACAGCAACAACAATTACTGCAGGCATAACAGTATTATGACATTCATTAGCCATTATATATGATCATTTGATTCAATTAATGGTTGACCAGCACTAGCTGGTCTACCAGCTTGGTCATGCTGGTTGATCAGCCCATTCCCAGCTAGACCAGAATATGACCAGCTTGACCAGCTGAATTTTCAAGATGGCCAAGCTAACAGCAGCAGGGTCCTCACTGTCCCTCTGGCTGTGAAAGGGCAAAACATGTTTGTGACGTCCGTGCCCTTTGCCTGTTGTTTTTCCCCCTCTTGTCTGTCTGTTTGTCTGTCTCTCTGTCTGTGCTTTTCTCTGTGTTTTATCTATTTTGGTGTTTTCTGTTTCTTGTCCGGTGTTCATGTCTTGTGTCCCTCTTCGCTGTCTGTTCTGTTATGCTTTGTATTTTTCCGGTTTCAGTTTTGGTCTATTTCCTTAGCGTTTCGTATTCTGCCTGTTTTTCTGAATATGTCCGACTCTTTTATGCCCTCCTGACAATATTGTGCTGCGAGTGAGGCTGTTGGGCCTGCCTTGCAGCTTTTCTTCATTTGTCAGGGGAGGAAATTTGTTTTGGAATTTTTATATCTGTGTAAAATATGTTTTTCTTATGCTTCAATATTTTTCAAGGAGTGTGTCTCTGTCTCTACCTCTCATGTCTTGCCTTGACAACATATGCATACAAGGCCTCTAAAGGATGCTTGTCCCATCTAGTGTAGTCACTATAGCTGAGTGGACTCCATACTACACTGCCATGTAAGGCAATTGTTTGGATCACATTATGAAAGATCTTATGCCAAATTCCGATTGGTATGGCTATTTTGTGAAGGTTCTACTGACTTTTTTCAGTGTATTCACTGCCAGTTCCCTGAGGAACTTGTATTCATAGAACAGGCAGTGTTCTAGTCCTGAGATCAAACCTACTAATATCATTGTGGCTATCCCTCAAGATCGAGGATGATGGTCTTTGTTCTGTTCATCTGTTCATGGGCTCTCAGGTGGCTTATGAGTCCAATCTTGGCTTTGAAAGTTCCTCCACATTCAGGACAGGTAGTTCCAGATGGCAGATCGGGCATTGGTTGTTCCTGCCTCTTGTTTTATTCACTTTTGTTCTAATTCAGCACATCAGTTGGCTTCAAAAGTTGCTGTTCCTTCATGGATGAGTTTCCTGTGCTCGGCATTTGTTTCCCAGTTGTTGATGTCAATATTACATTTCTTTATGATGGCTTCTTTGATGTCTTTGAATCTTTTCAGTTGTCTACCTTTTTACATTTGCCTTCTTCGAGCTGGGAGTAAAGGATTTGTTTGGGCAGATGTTCATCTTCCAACCGAACAACATGGCCGCTCCATCTTAGTTGGTTCTTGATGAGGAAGGCTTCGATGCTTGTTGTTTTTGCTTTATTCAACACATTGTTATTGGTTCTTCTGTCTTCGCGGCTGATATTTAGGATGTTTCGAAGACAGCGTTGATGGAACTTTTCAAGTGCCTTCAGATGTGCTCAGGCAGTAAGAGCAGTCGTCTGGCAGTCGGAGGGTTGCCGGTTCGATCCCCCGCCCGGGCTGTGTCGAAGTGTCCCTGAGCAAGACACCTAACCCCCAAATGCTCCTGATGAGCTGGTCGGGGCCTTGCATGGTAGCCAATCGCCGTCGGTGTGTCAGTGTGTGTATGAATGGGTGAATGGAGAAGCATCAATTGTACAGCGCTTTGGATAAAGGCGCTATATAAATGCCTGCCATTTACCATTTACCATGTATGTTTTCCAGGTTTCTGATGCATAGAGGCGCGTTGGGATCACCACTGCTTTGTACACAAATGTGTACATTTTGGTGTCTGTTTGGATGTCATGATTGTGAAAGATGGTGGTCCACGTTTTCCAGAGTTGTTTAGCCAAGTTAGATGGTTCTATCAGTTGGCGAAAGTTTGACATATTATTGCATAAATTGATGAAACTATGTTATATAATTGACCCCCGACACCAGTTTGGAGAATTTGTAACAGCAAGGACAGGCAGGCACAGAGTTCGGTGTTTTTCATGCGATTGTAGAGCGATTTTGGGTCACCAGGCTATCTGCCCGCCCTATTGTTTAGCCCCTCCATACCCTACCCCCATTGCCCCCTCTTTATTTTCAGTCCCACTTCAGTTTTGATCAGCCCCCAGTTTGCCTCTCAAGCAGACAGCACACAAGGCTGTGACACGATTTAGCCCTCAGATTGACTGATACCACCACACCCAAGGGAGCTCAACCATGTTTTTTTCAACCTCTTTTTTCTTTTTTCCACAATGACTCTCTGCTCTCTGAAAAATCTCCCTGTCCTTTATCGTCAATCACCTCTCTGTCCCACACACAACACCTTCCACCCCCCCGACTGACTGTCTGACTGTCACACTGAAAGATTTTACACACTGATCCAAATGCACACTGAAATATTTTACACACACTGTTCCAAATTCACACTGATCTAAGTGCACACTGAAAGATTTTACACACTGATTCAAATGTACAGCGAAAGATTTTACACACTGATCCAAATGAGTAGTAGAAAAGTGATGACACACACCCCTTTACAAACATGGGGGGCAGGGGTAGCCCTGATTATACCAGGAGGCATAGGGAAGTGCACTTTTTGGAGCAGCCAGCGGAGGGGTGTGTGTGTGTGTGTGTGTGTGTGTGTGTGTGTGTGTGTATTGACAATGCAGTAAGGCTTCATCTCTCAGTGTCCTGTGACTGCCGATCCCTCACCGATATTATTGAGTGGTGGCAGAGAGCTCATTTATTACTTTATTGCTGAGCGGAGGCTTTCCTCTGTGGGAGTGCAGTCCCGCATGGGTCAGTCCCAGGACCTCTGCATATTTAACAGCTCTCACTGCGCCTCCTTCAGCACCCCATTCATCATCAACCTGTTTTTGGGTTGTTTTGAAAAAGCCTGAAATTCCCCATTTTGAATAGGAAAGCTGCAATTTTCCCTGCACATCAAGTTAATATGATTGATTGTCAGAAAGACACACATCTCAGGGTTCAGTTTAGAAGCTCAAACACATAACCCATCTTAACCCATAAACGTTATGGCAATTTTCTGTGTCACTATCATCCTGTGAACTGGAGTGGGAAGCAATCCATGTATGTTGTTCCTTCGGTTTTCTGGGTCCGGACCTCGTGATATTTACAGGAATCTTCCACAATGGCTTCAGTGTAAACAAAAGTGGCAATGTTCCCAGGTACAACTTTCTCATGTAAGAGCTTTTGCTTCTGGCACAATTTCTCTAATCAATACCTTACTGAATCTACCCTCACAATTCTTCCACAAATATGACACTTTGAATATAGAACATTTTGGAGCTACATTGTGTGATTTAGGAATGGAATAAACAACGTCGCTGTCCTCGCTTGACATGGCTTTGTGAGGACATCAAATTTGAGAAAAGAGAAAAAAATGCATACATTTCAGTCTAGGTAGACTTGAAGTGAAGTGTAGAATCCAGACCCCAGATCACATCTACTTTTTTCACTTATGATTCTTGTGCAGTTCATTCATTCCCTTTTTTTAACCGACACACTACCCTCTAACGAGTCTAGGTGCAGAACGCCAATATAAAATTGCTATCATTGCCTTGTGAATTGTTGGTGTGTTGTGCAATACAAAATCTGTGTCAGGCTGTGTCCAGTTTAAAGTTACTTTTCTACTCAATGTAGCCAGCTGGCTTAGGTCACATATTGAGGCAGATAGAGCAGGCTATTTAACATTACATTACATTATTTAACTTGGCTAACATAATTATTTTTCTTGCATTTTGCTGAAAACAACACTGCATTTAACTGCACTCCAATCACAGCATTCCTCATGTAAGCATCCTCCTGCTCTGCACCAATCACAGCATTCCGTGTGTAAGCACCCTCCTGATCTGCACCAATCACAGCATTCCTTGTGTAAGCACCCTCCTGCTCTGCACCAATCACAGCATTCCTCGTGTAAGCACCGTCCTGCTCTGCACCAATCACAGCATTCCTTGTGTAAGCACTGTCCTGCTCTGCACCAATCACAGCTTTCCTCGTTTAAACACCTTCCTGCTCTGCACCAACCACGGCGAACCTTGTAGCAGTGTCCACAAGATTCACTCCTCAATGAGGTTAATTTTTCTCTGCCTCCTCCCAGTAGTAGGAAGGAATGACTCTGTAATGATAAAATAATGAATGTCATTTTCAGGAGAGAATGGATGGGTGCTGGGGGGTTGTGAGGGGGAGGTGGGGTGCCAGTGTGTTACTATGGCAGCGCTGAATGTGCCCCCATGCCATACGTTTGAGAGAAGCCAGATGATGTGACATCATTTACCCAGAAATCCCTCATTTGTCAGCATTAATATTTCAGCCCCAGCATTGCCTGTCAGCCAGCTGCAGAGATGACTGATCAGTGTGTGTAGAGAGGCCATGGCTAATTTACTGAATATTTATGTATGGTGTCATGTGCTGGAGGGCCTCTCTCTCTCTCTCCCTCTCCTTCTCCCTCTCTCTCTCTCCCTCTCCTTCTCGCTCTCTCTCTCTCTCTCCCTCTCCTTCTCCCTCTCTCTCTCTCTCTCTCTCCCTCTCTTTCTCTCTCTCTCTCTCTCTCCCTCTCTCTCTCTCTCTCTCTCCCTCTCCTTCTCCCTCTCTCTCTCTCCCTCTCCTTCTCCCTCTCTCTCTCTCTCTCTCCCTCTCCTTCTCCCTCTCTCTCTCTCTCTCCCTCTCCCTCTCCCTCTCTCTCTCTCTCTCTCTCTCTCTCTCTCAAATTCAAATTCAAAGTGCTTTATTGGCATGACAAAATTTGCATTTGTATTGCCAAAGCACGGCAAGGAACATGTGAAACAAAGAATAATAACAGGATAATATAATTATCAAAATAATAACAGGATAATTTTTATGTATATGTTGTGCCCTCATTGTACCAGGGTCAGCAGGGCTACTATGGGTGCCCTCATGGTGCCAGTCAGCAGAGCTGG
>NC_083772.1:35171673-35254173 GCF_963514075.1 Conger conger | reverse complement strand
TGGTGTTCAGTAGTGATGGTGCTGGGTTGTTGGATGGTATTCAGTAGCGGTGGTGCTGGGTTATTGGATGGTGTTCAGCAGCAGTGGTGCTGGGTTGTTGGATGGTATTCAGTAGTGATGCATCCATGTGTGCATATGAAATGTTTTTAAATTCCTGGTATGAAAATGCATCCATGTGTAATAGCTGGGCCTAGTAAAAATCACTGTGCATGCGTATGCCTGTGCATGTGTGTTTGTGTATGGGTGTGTATGCATGTGTATGAGTTTATGTTTACATGTGCATGTGTGAATGCATGTGTATGTGTGTGTCTGTGTGTCTGTATGCATGTACATGTGTATATGTGTTCATCCATGTGCATGTTCGTGTGTGCATATGTGTGTATGCGTGTTCTTGCATGTGCATATATGTGTATGCCTGTGTATGTTTCCATGCTTGTGTATGCATGTCCAAGTTTACATGTGGGTCTGCGTATGCATGCATGTGCTTGCATGTTTCTGAGTATTAGTATATGAGTTCATGTATGTGTGTGCATGTGTGTGTTTTCATGTGCAAGTGTGTATATGCATGTGCATTTGTGTGTGCCTGTGTATATGCATGTGAGTGTATGCGTCTGTATGTGTGTGTATGCATGTGTATGTGCAAGTGTGTGTATGTTTGTGTGTGTGTGCATGTTCATGCATGTGCCATATATGTGCGTCTGTGTGTGCGTTTGTATGTGCGTGTTTGCATGTGTGAGAGTCCCAGTCCTGCATTTTCAGTGTTGCTTCATCTCCTCTCTCTCCCTCTCTCCACTCACCTTCTTCACTGCCTTGATCCTCCTATGGGGGAAACAAACTTCATAAAATTCTCCATAACCTGCCACGCGGAACCTATTTTCCTCCCAATGCAATTAACTGCACCAACATTTACAATAATATGATTACAGCCACTTTGGCAGAGGCTGGGGGGTTGGGGGGAGAGAGAAAGGAATATTAGGTACCAGCGAGGGGTTGATCGTAATGGCGGTGTTTGTGGAAAGACTCGCGTTTTCTCTGCGCAAATAAAGGGCTTCTGAGGCTCCTTGGGCTGTTAAGCTCAGTGTGGTGGAACCGCTGGGGCCTGGGAGAGGAAGACACACTGCCTCTCCTCTCCTCTCTCCCTCCTTCTCTCTTCTTTATTCCTCTTTTTACTTCTTTTTGGCTCCTGGTCCCCCTCCTACATACCCCAATTAATTAAGCCTTTCAGGGCCATGTAATTAGAAACATTAGCAAGTCGTAAAATTGCCACCAGTCTCTAAATTATGCTGGAGCCCTTTGGCAATTTGTTTGTAATTCCTTTTTGAAGACAATGACACTTAAGGGTCCAATACGTCTTCAGACTGCCAGGGCCTCCTGCCTCTCCGTGTCGGAGTCTGCTGATTGGCTCTCTGTCCCATTTCTTTGTGTGAGACTTTGTTGATTGGCTCTCGGCCGGCAGCAGAGCACTGGGGTATTATGGGAAATCCCTCAGGCAGAGGGGAGTATTGAGAGCAGAGGATGTACAACAGCATCTCACCTGAATTATTTTTTCTCTCTTATTTGACTCTCTCTCAGAAACCACACGGGTGAGTACACATCACACCCTGACAAGGAAGAGCGGGGCTATGGAGTACTGTGTGCTGCAGCACATCGCAGCTATAGCATCACACAGCTCTGTTCAGCACAGTTATAGCACAGCACAACACAAAAACAGAAATACAGGGTACAGGCTAATTCAGGATTCAAGCTAATGCATGGAACAGGCCAATACAGGTTACAGGCTTATACAGGTCAACACAGGGTACAGACTAATACAGGGTAAAGTCTTGTGAAGGATGCAGGCTAATACAATGTACAGGCTAACACAAAATACAGCATGATACAGGATACAGGCTAATACCAGATACAGGCTAATACCAGATACAAGCTAATACAGGATACAAGCTAATATAGGTTACAGGCTAATACAGGGTACAGGCAACAGTAATACCCGGTACAGGCTAATGAGTAATGTGTAAAGAGGTAACTTTGCTGACGAGGGTTTGAGCATCCAGTGCAGGTACACGGGTAGAGAGGAGGCCCACACCCCACAGCCTGTAAAAGCTCTGTTCCCCAGGTTCTGCCATACCGGAGCCAGAGAAGAGTGGCTGTATCGACTGGCCTCTTCCCCAGTGTACTGAAACCAGATATTGATTTTCCTTCTCTCTGCTTTCTTCTCTTTTTTAAATGAAAAAGTGCATTGTTCAAGTGAAGGAGATTTCTCCAGGGACCTGAGCGGAGAGGATCTGAAATGAACATTCCCGTGTTGCACTGTCTCAGGTGGATAGTGGTCAGGGGGGGACAGGTAATTGAATTGAACCAGAGCCCCCAGTGCGCTTTCGCTATCTGAGTGAGGGGGCAGGGCTTATATTCAGTATCTCTAGCAATAGCAGCCTGTAGCCTAGTGGCTAAGGTACATGCCTGGGGCAGCCTGTAGCCTAGTGGCTAAGGTACATGCCTGGGGCAACCTGTAGCCTTGTGGCTAAGGTACATGACTGGGGTAGCCTGTAGCCTAGTGGCTAAGGTAGATGACTGGAAAGCTGGTGCTTCAAGCCCCAGTGTAGCCAAGATGAGATCCACACAGCTGTTGGACCCTTGAGCAAGGCCCTTTACCCCACAAACCGGGGGAGATTGTCTGCTGCTTAGTCTAATCAATAGGAAGTAGCTTTGGATACAAGCATCTGCTAAATAGCAAATTATTATTGTTCCTGTATTATTATACAGTGTAAGGATACAAGCATCTGCTAAATAGCAAATGATTATTGTTCCTGTATTATTATACAGTGTAATGAGCAACTGTTCTACAGCAATGTCTAGGTTTTATCACAGTCAGATTTATTATGTATCATATTTATTTATTTTCACATTTTATGATTATCTCATTACAATATTTTATTATTTTAGTCTGTCTGTTAGTTCCCTCTAGGTTTAATGTTTTATTTTTCAAATTAGTTTCATATGTCATGAAAAGTGTTCAGTGCAGCAGCATCATAAGAACAGTGGCAGGTCCAGAGAGCCTTGCTCTCCCCCAGGCATTGGGGGGGGGGGGGTGTTTACAGCTGTGATGGCATGGGGCAGGTGTCCTGTTACAGAGCCTCCCTGTGACCCCCCCACAAGGCGACGGGATTCCCCCTTTTCGCAGGGAGGGGGGGCTCTCTTTCCTTCTCAATTTGCGATTAACACCGAATTCTGACCGGCGATGCCTGAAGGCAGGTGTCGACAGCCCCCCCCCGCCCCCCCCAGCTCCCACGTCTGCTTGTTGCCTAGCAACCTGGGGATTGGAAGGGTGGGGATTTGGGCACCCGAGCAGCGGGGGGGTTGTGCAGGGTGGGCGGGGGGGGGGGTGGGGGCGGTAGAATGGAGGGGTCAGTCTCTGTTGACCGTCCGGTTCATCCATGTGGAGAATGGGAGAGGGAGATGATTGGTGGGGTGGGGGGGGTTAGTGAGTCTCTGGGGGGGTGTGTGTGTATGTTTGAGTGTGTGCGCGTGTGTGTGTGTGTGTGTGCAGCAGTCCTGAGGGGCATAGAGGTGCAGTTATCCTATGCATGTGTGTGTGTGTGTGTGTGTGTGTGTGTGTGTCTATGCATTTGTGTGTATGTGTGTGTGTGTCTGCATCTGTGCGTGTAATGTGTGTGTGTGCGTGTGTGTGTGTGTGTGTGTGAGTGTATCCGTATAAGTAATGTGTGTGTGTCTATGCATACAATGTGTGTCTGTCTGCATCTGTGCGTTTAATGTGCGTTTGCATGTGTGTGTGTCTGCATCCGTGCGTGTAATGTGTGTGTGTCTGCGTTTGTGCATGTAATTTCTGTGTGTGTCTGCATCCTTGCATGTACTGTGTGTGTGTGTATTTATTTATTTGTTGGTGTGTTTGTTTATGTGTGTAATTAAAAATCCAGGGCCCTTTGTCTCATGTTTTAACTGCTGTCTCAAAGAAAAAATGAAAATGCTTATTTATATGCATGTTTATATTGGTTTTCTCTGTGCTAGCAGCAGTGAAACAGCAAGGAGGGAATCTGCGATGTAGATACAGAGTTACTGGATCAGACAGCTCGTGGAGTGCAGGAGCTGGAAGAAACGCTGAACTGAACTGTGGCCTTCGGACATGATCTCACTCCTCACTGTCAGCAGCGGCCATAACTGAGACACGCTGCAAAACAAGTCTCTTAACAAGTGTTAGTGTTTTCCTCTCAAGGAGAAAATATCAGCTTGTTTTATGTTACTGGTGACATTTTCTTACTCCATTGGCAAATGTTGAAATGAGTCAAACTGTCTTACCTCTTTGGCGACACTTTATTTAGCAAAAAAAAGTAACAGAAATAAGATTTTAAGTCTCAATATGAGACTTAAAAATATGCTTGTTGAGATTGATTTGCAGTGCAGGGGCTGGAATGTATCCAACACTCTGCTTTCCGTTGTTCAGGGCATTGGCCATGGCCCAAACTGGGCATCATGTCCAATCTCAGTCTCAGTCTCTATCCTAACTGGGCATCATGTCCAATCTCAGTCTCAGTCTCTATCCTAACTGGGCATCATGTCCAACCTCAGTCTCAGTCTCTATCCTAACTGGGCATCATGTCCAATCTCAGTCTCCGTCTCTATCCTAACTGGGCATCTCTCACACTCTCACACTCTCACACTCTCACACTCTCACACTCTCACACTCTCACACTCTCACACTCTCACACTCTCACACTCTCACACTCTCACACTCTCACACTCTCACACTCTCACACTCACACACTCACACACTCACACACTCACACACTCACACACTCTCACACTCTCACACTCTCACACTCTCACACTCTCACACTCTCACACTCTCACACTCTCACACTCTCACACTCTCACACTCTCACACTCTCACACTCTCACACTCTCACACTCTCACACTCTCACACTCTCACACTCTCACACTCACACACTCTCACACTCTCACACTCTCACACTCTCACACTCTCACACTCTCACACTCTCACACTCTCACACTCTCACACTCTCACACTCTCACACTCTCACACTCTCACACTCTCACACTCTCACACTCTCACACTCACACTCACACACTCACACACTCACACACTCACACTCACACTCACACTCACACTCACACTCACACTCACACTCACACTCACACACGGAGACATACACACATGCACACACCCATACAGACACACACAGACATAGACTCATGCACGAACATACACTGACACTCAGACACAAACAGATGCACACACACACACACGCACACACACGTGTGTGTGTGCGTGCCTGTCTGTGTGTGTGCGTGTGCATGAGTCATGAGATTTGATGCTGCATCTTTACGAAGCGGGAGTGGCTACGGCCTTAGTGATGATGTCAGGGACATGACGGGATTATGATGTCATGGCTCTCTCCCTCCCAGGGTGCTGGAGGACCTGGCTGGCCTGTGGCCGATGTGTGTGAGAGGCTCCTCAATTTCATACCTGCTTACTCCCGCCTGGGTTTGGCACAGAGGGATTAGAGTGGGGGGGCACCTGTTTAATGGACTCTGGCAGGCCTCGTCTGGCTCCCCCCTCACCCCCTCCCCGCCTGGCTCTGCTCCACTGCCTCCTCACTCTGATGCACACGGCTCGCCTAATGCCCAACACACACCGGGAGCGTGAGGAGACTGGGGGAGGGGGGGGGTTATGGGGCACACAGTCACAGTGCTCCCCCCACCCTCCCATGAACAATATATGCCCCACACACCCTGCTCCCCTCAGAGCCTATACACTGTGTTTGTGTTATATTTTCACCCCTAAGAGCCTATAGACGGTGTGTGTGTTGTATTTGTGTGTCAGTGTGCATGCACGTGTGTCTGTGTGTTTGTATGTGTGTGTCAGTGTGTGTGTGTGTGTCTGTGTTGATGTGAGTGAGTGTCTTTGTGTTTGTGTGTGTGTGTGTGTGTGTGTGTGTGTGTGTGTGTGTGTGTGTGTGTGTGTGTGTGTGTGTGTGTGTGTGTTGTGATGTGTCAAGTGCAGTAGCTGGAGGCAGGGTGCATGGGTACTTACCAATTGTATGCAACCCTCACATCTTGCTGCTGGCTAGCCCTTTTGGTGAACAGGGAAGCAACCCTGTGTGTAAGTTTCTCTTGCCGGTACACAGCCTCTCCATCACCAAGACTCCTCCCCGCCCTCCTCAGCCACACACGGTAAGTGGGTGTCATGCGACTCCAGGCCCACGCCTGTGGACATGCCCTGGCATCCACCAACCACTGCCTTATGGGTAAGTCTGAGAAGACAAAGGCTAGGGGCGCACACCCTGAGAGAAAAGCAAGCGGTAGCAACAAGCTTTGAGGCAGTTTCTGACAGACAGTATTCCTGGCAGCGTCCTCCAACAGGGATGGTTGTCTCGGGTCAAGCCTTGCCACTGGAGCCCATCTGCACTCAAGTCAAGAGCGTGATTTTGGGGCTTGCGCATCCCCCTCATCACTTTAAATAAGATCAGTACGCAGGTATCCACAGCTGCCGGCCTGGTGTTCCTTCAGACTCCTGCACCACCATAACAGTCTGCTGCCGATAGGGTGTCTGGTGACAGGAGCAGGACTGAATGACCTGGAAGCTCTTCGCCATGCCACAGTATCGGCACAGAGTATTGGTCGCTAGAAATTTAGATCGAGTGGCAGTTGCTACCGCAAGACCCCTGTGTGTCTGAACAGCCTTATTTAGGAACCACACTGCTAACCCCAAAAGGTCTAGAAAAGGTGGCCCAAAAATGGTCCAAGCAAACATCCCGGGATAGGCTAGCACACCTATCAGGGCATTTCCACTAGCAGTTGAAAATGCAGCAATAAACTAAAACTAAAACTTGCTGTGTGGAATATAAGGACCCTCCAGGACTACTAAACGGCCTAAACATCTGACCGCGCTGATTGCAACAGAGCTGAAGTGGTACAACATCGACGTCCCAGCTCTGAGTGAGAGCAGACTCCTTGGGGAAGGATTTCTCAGGGAAGAGGGTGGTGGATACACCTTATTTTAGAAGGGGTACCCCACAGAAAGCAAACATTTACACGGTGTTGGTCTAGCAATTAAAAAACCCCTTCTACCAAAGCTTACAGTAACACTAGTTGGCATAAGTGACTTGTGACTCTGGACCCTCCTCATCCCTCTTGCTGGAAAGCAGCATTCCCTCTTCAGGGCATATGCACCAACATTACCATCAGACGCTGAAGCCAAAGACTGCTTCTACCAGCTGTTAGACAATCAGAAGAGCTCCCAAGAGTGATACAATCCTCTGAGTTGTTTCCAACTCAGTGTAAGAGTTGGAAACAACCACAAGGTTTGGGGAGGAGTGATTGGACACCATGGAGTTGGACATGCAAATGGGCTGAGGCTCCTGAATCTTTGTGTTGAACACTCTTCACTAACACCATGTTGAGGCAAAGGGTGTGATACAGATCACCGAAGGAATGTAGCCAAACTCCATCTCAAGGTATGCCTAGCTATCCGACTCTGGAAATCCACCAGGAAAAGGCTGTATTGTGCCAAAGGATGCTGAGGCATGTGAGAGCGTGCGCTGTACATTAACAGAGAAGCTTGGAAACATCGAGCCCCTGCCAGACACCGAGGACTCCACTGACAGCAGTGTGTTGGTCTAGCAGCCCACACCATCAGGTATACCAACAATAAACACCAGGATTGGTTTGACAGCAATGTCACACACATCTCCACTCTGGAGATGCACAGAGCCCACAAAACCAGCCTCAAGAACCCTGCATAAATATTCCTAAAGCAGTGATGGCAAGAGCAAAGAAAGGTTGTTCAGTGTGAACTCCGATGGTTGAAGAATAAGTGGTGGGTTACCAAAGCCTGTGAAATCCAATCCTATACAGATGCAATATGCATAACTTCTCTAACACCATTAAAACCACCCATGGGCAGAGAAGCTGCTCTCTGTCTGCTTATGAGTGCTGGTGGATCCACTTTCATGAAGGACCAGACCAAAATTGCACAGAGATAGGGTGGAAACTTTGAAGTTCTCTTCAACCAAATCAATATTTTTCTCCTTGATGAGCTCCCTACCCTGCCTACCATCCAGAGTCTCAATGCGGCACCACTTTTCTATTACTCTACTGCCACCAGGTTGCTGAAGAACAACAAGAGCCCTGGCTATCTCTGCACCCAAGCAGTCTACCTGTTCATTGCTGAGGTATGGAGAAAAGAATGTGCCCCCCATCGATGCGAACATCGTTACCATTTTTAAAAACAGAGGTGACAGATCCATCTGTGGCAATAGTGGGGGGATATGACTCCTTGCAATTGCCGTCAAAGTCCTGGCAAAGATACTCTGCATACTCATCACCGAGTACAGAAGTACTTTGGATGATCGTCATCACAAGCCAGCTGCAGGACAAGTGCCGGGGACAAAAACATGATTTGTTCATGGCTTTTGTGGACCTCTCCAAAGCCTTGGACAGTTATGTGGAAAGTTTTCTTGCACAATGGCTGCCACAGAAAGTTAGTGAAAATCCTGCTGCAGATCCACGAGGGGATAAGGGCCAAGGTGACAGTAGTGACAAGGTCAGCCATTCAGTGTAGGCACCAGCGTTAGACAAGGCTGTGTGCTTGAGTTCCTTAACATCTTTCTCCTCTGTCACAACTCTCCTGCGCAGGGACATACAGGCAGAGAGCAGGGTAACCCTTGACTTCCGACTGGACAGGAACCTCTTTAACATCAAGAGGTTTCAAGCGACCACAAAGCTTAGATCAGCACACATACTTGCGCACATGTGGCACACACCCCTGTAAGCCAGCAGCCATGAGAGCATACAACAGAACGGGGCTGTCTGTTAACATCCCCAAAACAGAGGTCTTCTGCCAGTGGTTATCTGGTACCCGCACCTGACGTCCCATCTTCTCCATCTCTGGCTCTCCACTTGCCTGTGTTCCACACTTCAAATACTGTACCTTGGGAGCATCCTTTTGGAAGACTAGTACATCAACCAACATAGCCATAACCAGATTAAACAGGCCTCATTCACCTTTGGATGCCTCAGGGATCAGGTGGAAGGTTGCAGTGTATCAGGCAATGTGTCTGACCACAATTCTGTACAGGATTGAGATATGAACACTCTATAGCCACCACCTTGAACAAGACCCGGCCCCTGAATGGACCAGTTGGCATAGGTCATGTCATGAAGGGGTGCAGCTGGCTGGCTGAAAAGTTACTTGGCGAAGAAGTGAAGGAGGTTTCTAACTATGGCTGCAATTGACAGGACACGTCTGGCTTTCAGGCTTCTCAGTGTGTCCGTGGCAGGCAGTGTGCATCCTGCATCAGACCGTCACCAGCAAACCCATAACAAGCAGTAGTAGAGGTCAGACATGATGGCCTAACACCAAGTGTGTGTGTATGTGTGTGTGTGTACGTGCGTGCGTGCGTGCGTGCGTGCGGGCGTGCAATGTCTCTACTCACTGGCCCATCTCTCACTGCAGCACAGTGTTAACACATTAACAAACAGTCCATCTCTATTTAATTAAGCTTTTCATAATTATCAATAAGTACTTTCACTTTTAATATGCACTGTCCTTAAAAGATAATTTACTTGTACTGTAATTATCATTTTTCTATTAAAGCCCCATAATATGGAGTTCTACCAGTCATTTTTAAGCAAATTGAACAATAATTTAAGTAACTAGCTTTACAATTTGGGAATTAATTTATCCTTCTTATCAGATAAATTGGTCACTTAATTAAAAATCTGTTAACTTCATAAATGGCAATTAGCATGAGGCGAATGCTTCCTTAAGGGAGGAGAGGTGACTGCTGGTAGGGGGTGGGGTGAGCCAGGAAGGCCTGTTTTTAGCTGATTCCCCTGATTAGATGCTGTCTGATAACAAGCTCCTCTTTTCTGAGATTCTTCATGGAACCAAACGTTTCATTTCATTTAGATGTCAAGATATGCAAAAAATCAATTAGTTTTCAGTCATAGATGATGATATAATAACTGGTACATACAGTAGGACTGGTTACAAAAGTGAAATGCATGACATGTTATATGGGCAATTCCCAGCATTATGGATGTGACATTTGGACACAAAATGACAAACAAAATCGCTCAGAAAAATTACTCTTCTTACACGATAAAAAATGTTATTGCATGTTGTCATAGAACCCTTGGCTCAGGGGAAGGGGCAAAAATATTATTTAAAAAAATATGAACAAGGCAGGAAAAATATTAGCATTATGGATGTGATGCAAAAAGACAGGTGTTTTGGGGAGAATACATACTTTCTAAAAACTGTGAAAGCCTAATGCAGAAAGTTTGATATCCATGAATTGTAGGAGGCTTGGCTGAACATAAAAATATCAATTTTGAAAATATTTATATCTTTGTCTTGATTTTTATGAGGAGATGCCAGCGTTATGGATGTGACATGTCTGAAATGCATATTGTTTAACAATCTACTTCCCTATCAAATTTTATCATAACAGATTTGTAGTCATCTGAAATGGCTCTGAATGTCATTTTTGACATTGAGAAAACCTTCTGAAATTGTTTGGAATGTTTTCAAGATGGCCGCCAAATAGCATTGAACAGCCAATTGTGTGGCAGCAGTGCAATGCAGACAGTCATGTAGATACAACTCAGGAGCTTCAGTTAATGTTCACATCAACCATTAGAATGGGGAAAAAAAATGTATCTAAGTGACATTGACCTTGAAATGATTGTTGGTGGCAGACAGGGTGGTTTGAGTATCTCAGAAACTGCTGATCTTCTGCGAGTTTCATGCACACTAGTCTCTAGAGTTTGTAAAGAATGGTGCAAAAAACAAAAAAACATCCAGTGTTCAGCAGTTCTGCAGACAGAAACGCCTTGTTAATGAGAGATGTCAGAAGAGAATGGCCAGACTGGTCAAAGCCGTCAGGAAGGTAAAAGTAACGCGAATAACTACACATTACAACAGTGGTAAGCAGAATAGCATCTCTGAACACACAATGCATCATAACTCTAAGTAAATGGTTGGCATTTATATCGTGCCTTTATCCAAAGTGCTGTACAATTGATGCTTCTCATTCCCCAATTCATACACATGCTCACACACCGACGGCGATTGGCTGCCATGCAAGGCACCAACCAGCTTGTCAGGAGCATTTTTTGGGGTTAAGTGTCTTGCTCCGGGACACTTCGACACAGCCAGAGCGGAATCAAACCAGCAACCCTCCAACTGCCAGACAACAGCTCTTACCGCCTGAACCAATGTCACTTCCAAGTGGATAGGCTACAGCAGTAGAAGTCTAATAAATAGTCACAGCGCCCCCCTCACCCTCCACAAACCACACAGATGCACCCAATATCGAGTGCTTCACCCCTAAGAACATATCACAGTGCGTGTTATACGTGCACCACTAAGAGCATATGGACAGTGTGTGTTATACGTGCACCACTAAGAGCATATCACAGTGTGTGTTATACGTGCACCACTAAGAGCATATCACAGTGTGTGTTATACGTGCACCACTAAGAGCATATCACGGTGTGTGTTATACGTGCACCACTAAGAGCATATCACAGTGTGTGTTACACTTGCACCACTAAGAGCATATAGACAGTGTGTGTTACATTTAGACTCCTCAAAGACTGTAGAATGTGTGTGTGTGTGTGTGTGTGTGTTATACCTGCACCCCTAAGAGCATATCAACAGTGTCTGTTACATTTGTACCCCTAAGCACCAGTAGACTGCGTGTGTGTTGCATTTGGACCCCTAAGAGCAGATAAGACTGTGTGTGTTATATTTGCATCCCTCAGAGCCCAAAGAATGTCTGTGTGTGTGTGTCTGTGTGTGTGTAAAGGCTGGTTGTTACGCCCCCCCTCTGATGGTCGGAGGCCGCCGGCGTAACAGACAGTGAGGGTGTGGAAATGGAGGAGGCAGTGACACCAAATAGTTGTAATAATAATTTAACAAAAAATTTAATAAAAAAACAACCGGAACACAGGGCCGAGACAACATGTACCCAACCCCCTGAGCTATGCAGCGACTAGTAAAAGAAAAAGCCCAAAACAAACTAACCCTACCTAAACACACAAAAACAACCCCAGGACTAATCCCCCTAGCCTAACCCCCTTGACAGGCGCGCTAGCACCCCAAAGACATGGGTTAGTGTCGCCGCTCTAACTGTTGTACTAATACAGAGAGAAGTCTACATGTGGTGCAGGACAAGATGTAGACCTGCAGGCGGATACCTAAGTTCCCTACCTCTCGAACCCTGCGTCCAGCTGAATCTAGAAAAAAGACAAAGAGAACAAAGTTACCAAACAGCTGGTAAACTGAAAAAGGTTAAAAAAAATAATAATAATAATACCATTTTCTTAAAAGTGAATCAAAAACTACATAATCAAAACAGAATCAAAAGTATCAAACAAACAAACAGAGAAATCTGAGACCTGCCACATCCCCTGACTGGGAGCAAACAAAGAACTTAAATAGGGTGTGTGTGATGATAGGTTGATTGGGTGACTCCAGCTGCAGGCAATCCAGATGATTAGCTGACAGAGGAATCTACTAAGGGATGACAAAAGTGAATTACTGAAATTAAACCAGAGGGAAAACACACACAACGAAACAGAACAGAACTACATGAACACAGATCTAACTATGAACATGTACAAAAACCCCACCATCACTGCTCAAATACATTAACAAACAGTCCATCTCTATTTAATTAATCTTCTCATAAGTACTCTTTCACTTGTAATATGCACTGTCCTTAAAAGATAATTTACTTGTTCTATAATTATCATTTTTATATTAAAGCTCCATAATATGGTATTCAACCAGTCATTTTTAAGCAAATTGAACAATAATTTAAATAACTAGCTTTACAATTTGGGAATTAATTTCTCCCTCTTATCAGATAAATTGGTCACTTAATTAAAAATCTGTTAACTTCATAAATGGCAATTAGCATGAGGCGAATGCTTCCTTAAGGGAGCAGAGGTGAGTGCTGGTAGGGGGTGGGGTGAGCCAGGAAGGCCTGTTTTTAGCTGATTCCCCTGATTAGATGCAGTCTGATAACAAGCTCCTCCTTTCAGAGATTCTTCATGCAACCAAACACTTCATTTCATTCAGATGTCAAGATATGCAAAAATCTATTTGTTTTCGGTCATAGGTGATAATATTATATTCGGTACATACAGTAGGACTGTTTATGCTCAGCGTGTGATATCGATGAATCTGTTGAGGCTTTTCGAGTGTGACAAGGCAAATGAGAAGATAAACATTGTGTAGCAAAATCAGGGACTAATATCATGAGTAGATGATTGTTGATTTCCCACAGTGATTAATATTTCTTAAAAGGTAAAGTCTGTTTGGTCATTCTCTGTAGCGGAATTTTCAATCACTTAGTGATTAGTTATAAACTACGAATAAACCATCTTAAACTATTTTCAATAGTTACTATTTTAACTATTTTAGTTGCACAGGCCAGAGTGAGAGTTTTTGTATTAATTCCCTTTTTCACAGCACAATTTTAAATCAATATGGTCACAGCATATTCCATTTGAAAGCATTAAAACTCACGGTTCTATCTGTATAAACTTTTTTACGATGCCATTTCGCGACAGCAGTTCCTTATTTTTTAACATGTGGGGCGGAAAAACAAGCGAGGAGGACCTCACCTTCATTGTATTTTTTTGAATCCACAAGCTACACCAATCAGGGTAATGTTAGTGTCCTTTTCGTGGCAAAAATCCAGTGAACCAAATCCATAATAGTGTATAATTCCAAAAACGTGCTAACTCGGAATAGCATTAATAGAATGCCCATTACTGCTTACTTTCTCCTGGGGAATTATCATTTTTGTCCATTTGAGTTCACCGTTGCATGTCAACAGAAGTACTTATACGTAGGAATGCAGTTACCTACGTTTTGTATCGGCTCTCTGGAACACGATCAGCGCAACGACGAGGTTCTCTGACCAGTCCCAGTAACGCAGTCGCATGGTACAATGTCCCACTCCCTGAACAATCAAGCTTTTGCTCATCGAATAGCTTTTGTATTGCTTTTGCTCACCGTACAGTCAATTAAGAGTGTGTTATCAGAGTATTGACTGAGTAGCATTTTAGCTAATGACATTATATTTCCAACGGTGTATTGCTTGTTGGGCTTGCATAAAACTATACAGATTACAGCCGGCATAATCATCTTCCTTTCACTTTCAGTATGCACACTGAGACTTTATGCCTAAAGAGGTTGATGTTTTACACAAAAAAAAGAAATTGTGATTACTGCATCTAAATGGAATGAGACCGAGAGAGAAATCGCTTGTCTGATTGAATAGTTTCTAGGAGGATGGTGAAAACGCACTAGACGGCATTTCCAGTGACGTGACCCCATTTTACACCGGTGAGCATTTAAATACATTCTCAGAATGGTTTATTATTATTCTGTATGCTTATAAATAAGGAGTAGGCCTGCTTTTGAATAATACATGGCATGTGATTGTGGGGATGTGTTTGACTTGTTGTTGGAGGTTGGGTATTAGATCTTCAATCAGTGGACCACAATCAATATATTAGTATACAAGTTGTTTTTATTGTAAAGACTGAATTTATTTCTTTTCTTTTCTTTTACAATCTTCTGGACCTGCTGCTGTCAGGTGGGGAGAGGGGTGTTGAGAGGGAGAGGTAGGGGAAGGGTGACTGGCAGGAGGAAGTGAGAACACATTTTTCATCACTCACACATTCACTAAGTATAATAGCAAGCTAAAGCAATGGTTTTCAAACCTGGTCCTGGGGACCCATGTGTATGCTGGCTTTTATTCGAACTACACCTTCAACTCTAAAGTAATTAAGTTAAATTGTCTTAACTAGCCTACACTTCTTGCTGTGAGGGATTATTTACCGATTATGTCAGAAATAGCTATATGCATGCCATGAATAAGAAGTCCCATATTTACATTGTGCTAGACTGTAAATTATCACATAATGATAACATAAAAAGGGAGTTTAATAAAACTGATTGATAAAATGAAAGAGTGAGGTGAATCAATTGGCTCTTAATTGCTTGCAGATGATAACGAGCCAAACCTGCATTGTGTTAGCACTCATTTCTGGATAGTTTTAGTGACCAAGTGCTCACTCTTTAGTCAATTAGCAGTCTGTTGATTTGCCTCAGTCTTTAATTTTGTCAGTTAAAATGTAATCTTTAACAGTACACCACAATGTGAACTTCTGTTCCTTATGCCATGCATTGTTTTTTTGACAATGTATTTTAATAATCCCTGAACACAGGGAAAGTGTAATTAAGACACATTACCAGCTTATTCAAACTATGAAATTGCAGTTGTGGTTGGAACAAAAACCAGCATATGCATGGGTCTACAGGACTGAGTTTGAAAACCACTGATCTATTGTATTTTACACCTCATACATAACCCATAATATCATTTAGTTTGCATGTGTCCTTTTGTAGTCTCCAAATGTGCTTTTTGGAAACCTGCCTAGACATAGCTCAGAAAAAGCAATGCTCATTTATTGGTGATATTGTCATCAGTTTTGAAAGGGATTTGTCCAGCGTTTTTGCTGTGGTTCAATTGTGTTTCTAAGCCCACTAGACACAGCCATGAGCATATGTATTCACTCAAATACAAAAAAATATTTGCAGTGAGAAAAAAGCTTCCACTTCCACTTTGTTTGAGCATCTGTAACTGTGTTTTAGTAATATTTGGAGTAATTACAAAAGAGCTTTTGTAAAACGAACCCCCAAGGGCTACCTTTCTGAAGAGACCAGGATTGTGCCTGTAGTCAAAATGGTTCAAAGACGTACCCACGTCCTACTCGCCTCACCATGCTGTGTGGCATCACAGGTGAGGTTAGTGTTGGGGCAGTGATGTGTGGCATCACAGGTGAGGTTAGTGTTGGGGCAGTGATGTGTGGCATCACAGGTGAGGTTAGTGTTGGGGCAGTGATGTGTGGCATCACAGGTTAGTGATGTGTGAGGTTAGTGTTGGGGAAAGGCACTATGTACAGCAGAGCTTCATCCTGCTGCCTCCAGGCCGTATGAGACTGCCCCAAACTGTGGTGTAAGTCTTAACCCCCCACGGATACCCTGGGGGTACATTGCTGTGAGCTATTCCTTTATAGCTGCCCTGGGGCAGATTTTGCAGCCCCCCTACCAGGTAACAGATTCACTGGTGTAAGTGTATGTGTGTGTATGTAAATCTCTGGAACTGTGCTAGGCATCAAGCTAAATGTATTCGCGTTGGAAAAAGGTGCTTTGCTTCATGTGGGATTGTTGCCTTCCTTGTGAGTGATGTGACCATTATTCATCTGTTTATAGAAAGCATAATCATTCTTTTAGTTAGTTTTTTTAATTAAGAGATAAAGAGCCAAAGCCAAGCTTTTCCTGGAATTACCAAGAGATGAGGAAACCCTCCTCAAGCCATTTCTGAGTGATTTCTTATTTATTTATCTGTTTAATTGCCAAGCGTAATTTTCTGTCGAGCTACAGAGATAATTTGCCAAACAAAACAAAGGCCTTTCCAGTCTCCTCTCTCACAACTCCCCCTTTCTCTCCCCCTCCCTCCTTTCCTCTCTCTTCCTCCTTTCCCCTACTCCCTGACTCTGTCCAGAGACCTGTGGCCCTTGGGGCCCCGTTTGGGGGCCCGATTGTGGGCCCATGATGAGGCCCTCTCCTCTCTGTTCAGAACCTCTTGGTCCACCAGCCATTTGTCCCTATGGGCCTGCAGGACACTGGAACTCCAAGACTGTAAGTAAACAATGAACCTTTATTCTGAAAAGTACCTGAAAGCTTTGTGCATGCTCTTTCAAGTATTCACTGGAATTTCGAAAAGCTGGGTCTCAAAAAAATAAAATTAAACATTGCGTTGTAGTGAGTGCGAAAATAAACCATGTCGGGGTTTGTGAGAAAGCTGTAGCGATTTATTTGCATCTTATAACGCACGTAAAAACAATTGTGTTAGCTCAGAACCAGTAAGTAGCTCATTCAACAGGAATAAGAGACGCATCTAAAAACACGTCATCACATGCTGCGACTCTTAAAGGAACAATGTGAATTATGCCATTATTAACATTGTGTGCTCCCTTGCTTTCCAGCGTTATTTCCTGAGTGTTTCCGAGAGTACCCACCTGTTTCGTTTTAGACAACCGCTTCTTGGATCATCCGTTCGTGTTTCTTTGACCCGTTGTTTTTGGACTCCCTTTGGTTTACCGGTTTCTGATTTTGGATCTCCAGATCATCTGCCTGTCTGAACTGCCTTCTCTTTTTCGACCTTCCGCCTGTGACCTTGATTACCCACGGGATTACCTGTGTTGTAACTGTTTGCTTGGCTATTGGACCTCTGCTTGTATTACCACTCGCAAACTGCCTGAACTCTGTTACACCTGTTTGCTGGTTATCAAACTTTGCTTGTCGACTCTGCTACCAACTCACAAAAGACTCTGAACTTTATTCCTGTGGTCTCGCAATTGGGTTCCTTGTTCTGAAGCCTGACAACCGCTAGAACTGACCTGCGTGATGCATGGCTGCCATTTCACACCAGAACACTCACCACACCAGCTGAGGTAGAAAGGGAGAGAACCATGTTTTTGCCAATTGAATCAGAGGATGATTAAGTGGCAGGTAGAAACAGCCAGCACTTGGAATTTAGCCAGGACACCAGGAAACGTCCTACTCTTCAGGAAGAGTGTTATGGGATCTTTAATGGTCTCATTTTAATGTCTCATCTGAAAGATGGCATCTCCTACAGCACAGTGTCCCCATCACAGCGCTGGGGCATTGGGGATAATTTGACCAGAGAGAAGGACCCTACTGGCCAACCAACACCACTACCAGCAGAAACGTAGTTTTTCCCGGGAGGTCTCCCATCCAAGTACTAACCAATCCCACAGCTGCTTAGCTTCAGCCAATCGGCAGGAGCTGGTGCATGATGGTATGGCTGCTGGTTGAACATGTTCATAGATTTGAGTATGCATGCCTATGCTTCAGCATGTTTGTGTGTGTCTTCAACATCAGGAGGTAACAGGCAACCACCAAGGTGACCTCAGAGGGTCATCGAGCTACAGTATGCCAAAGATTGTGCCCTGGCAGTAGGGGTGAGCCAAGTATTCGTTTCATACAAATACTCGTAACACTCCTACCTCGTAACTGCCGCAGCATGCCTTTGTCTTTCTCTCTTTTTCTTCTCTCTCACGCTGCACAGGAGAGAATGCAGACACAGCCCCCAACTGCAGCATCACTCCGTGTGGCACACAAGGGGTTAAACTCTGTTGTCACCAACAGCAATTCCACACTTCTGCTTTCTTCCATTCAATAATAATAATAAAAAGAACTTCTCTTGCGCCAGTCTTTTATGTGAGCCTAAATGAGATCCTCTAAAATCCATACCGTGGCTTTAAAAGAGAAGCTAAATGGCTGTCTGGCCCTGGTGGTGGACGTGGCGACCTTTGACCCCTGGCAGGGCAGGTTCCGCTCTGGCGCTCAGGTGTTAGGAGGCAGAGGCTGTTAAATTTCATCATCCCCCTCTCTGCTCCAAAAGTGCTTTTATACCATTTTACACCGCCATTTTACTGTCTGCAACTGGAGGGGCTGCCCTGGGACCACAGAGAGGGAGCGAGAGAGAGAGGGGGGGGGGGGAGGAGGGAGAAAGAGAGAAACAAGGGAAGAAAGAGAAAAGGAGGGAGAAAAGGAAGGAGAGGGAGAAAAGGAAGGGGAAAGGCATAAAGGTGTCGGGATGCTGGACAGAGGAACCATGTGCAGACTCAGGAATAAGGTGAATACGGTAGGCTACGTTAATATCAGGCAGACAAGGAGCGCAATCCAAAAACAGGCAGACAGGTGTATCCAGGGTAATCAGAACCGTGGTGGGTAAACGGGCAGACAGTCCAGCAAGCAAAAGTATGAAACACAAAACCAGAAAATCCAAAAACCAATGCAGTGAGGAACCAGACAGGAAACCGGGTCGGAAGATAAAGGCCAGAGTTTGGGTAGAGAACAAATAACAGGCAAGACGAACTAGCAAATAGGCGGGCTTAAATACATATAAGGAGAGGCAGGCGGAGACACTAATTAGAGAACAGGTGAAATTAAAAACATGATGACAGAACTACGGAAAGCAACACAGGAAAATAAAGTGAAACGCTATGGAAATACACCAATGCTGCAACCTGGAAAAATACAAAGCAAAACAGAACGGACTCTGGACAGCAAAGTGGGACACAAGACAACAAACAGAAAACAGAAAATGCCAAAACAGAGAAAACACAGAGAAAAGCACAGACAGACAAGGGAAAAAACCACAGGCAAAGGGCACGGACGAGACCGAAGGTGTGAAAGAACGAGAAAGCAAAATGAGAGAAAGAAAGCAAAAAGGAGGTAAAAAGAGAAGGACAGTGAAATGTGTGTGTGTGTGTGTGTGTGTGTGTGTGTCTGTAAGGGTGTCTGTGTGCGCGTGTGTGTGGTAGAACTCAGTGCTGCTCGGTCTCTCTGGGCCTGGGTGTGTGTATAAGGGTGTGTGTATATGTATATGTATATGTGTGTGTGTGTGTGTGTGTGGGTGTGGGTGGGTGTGTGGGTGTGTGTATAAGGGCGTGTGTGTGTGGTGTATATGTATATGTATATATGTGTGTGTGTGTGTGTGTGTGTGTGTGTATGTGTGTGTGTGTGTGTATGTATGTATGTGTATATATGTGTGTGTGTGTGTGTGTGTGTATGTGTGTGTATGTGTTCGTGTAGAACTCTTCCCTCAGTGCTGCTCGGTCTCTCTGGGCCTGGGTGTGTGTATAAGAGTGTGTGTGTGTGTGTGTGTGTGTGTGTGTGTGTGGGTGTGGGTGTGGGTGGGTGTGTGTATAAGGGTGTGTGTGTGTGTATATGTATATGTGTGTGTATGTGTTCGTGTAGAACTCTTCGCTCAGTGCTGCTCGGTCTCTCTGGGCCCTGGGCTCTTGTGTCATAAACAGATGGGCGCCACACAAAGGACCCTTCGCTCCACCAAGCTGGTCTCCAACATGCCTGATTACATCCCAATAGCAGAGTCAGGATTGATACAGTGACTCTGCAGTGATTCAATTAGTGCAGTGGGCATGAAGGCAGGCCTACAAAGGCACAGGGGGCAGTTAGAAAGTCATTCTCTTTTCATCGCCGTGACACCTCGCACGTGCGGCCGTGAACAGGGGTGCCCCAATACCGCAGGACCCCTCCTGCACCCCCTTTCAACCGTCGTGTCACCGCCTGCAAAATCACCCCCGTCTGACGGGTCTACACTCCGCTAGGCAACCCGCTGACAGATCTTACAACAGAAATGAGGGGGTATGAGTGAATTCAGCGGGGGCAAGTACCCCATTATCACAGAGCGGGGGACGCGCGTCTCACAAAGGGGCCTGTCCGGGTTTTTAGGGATTAGAAATAAAGATCGATATCGAATCGAAACGGAAAGCACAAATGCGCAAAGTGAAATGCGTACTGAATATGAATATCAAAAACAAAAACTGCCAGTCAGGATTAAAATGAATTCCTGTGATGAGGAAAACATGACAGTAGGAGCTAGGACAGGATCAGCAGAATTAGCGAAATACCGTACCGGCTGAGAGTGTGTGCATCCGTGTGTGTACCCTTTGGATAGTGTGTGTGCTGTTTGTGCACTGTGTGTGTACGGTGTGTACGTATTATTTCTGTTGTGTGTATATGTTGTCTCTGCAAGAATCAATAGACATGGGAGATGCAATACTGTAAGTGCCAAGCGAGCATAAATCAGGCGAGTGTGCGCTACACTGAATACTGACACGGGAGGAGGGGAGAAGATTACAGGGAAGAGAAAGAGATGGAAGGCAGGCGGACAAAAAGATGGAAAAGAGAGGGGAGTGGAGGGACAGAGAGGGAGCACAAGTGATCACATGTTAAATACATGAACTGTTCCGGCAGATGTACATGAATTATTCCCTGATTGTGTAAAGATTACCTTATTGTGTAAATAGTCAGAGTGCATACGCATCTCCAGGCACGGACTGATGCAGGTGTGGTATATACACACTCAGGTGCAGGTGTGGTATATACACACTCCGGTGCAGGTGTGGTATATACACACTCAGGTGCAGGTGTGGTATATACACACTCAGGTGCAGGTGTAGAATATACCCAGTCAGGAGCAGGTGTGGTATATACACACTCAGGTGCAGGTGTGGTATATGCACAGTTAGATGCAGGTGTAGAATATACCCAGTCAGGTGTGGTATATTCACAGTCAGGTGCAGGTGTACAATATACCTAGTCAGGTGCAGGTGTGGTATATACAAAGGTGTAGGTATGGTATATGCACAGTCAGGACACATAGCTCTGCATCTGGATGCTGCACATGTGTTCTGTGTGGCATGCTCAGTGTGTCACACGCGTGTTCTGTGTGGCATGCTCAGTGTGTCACACACGTGTTCTGTGTGGCATGCTCAGTGTGTCACACACGTGTTCTGTGTGGCATGCTCAGTGTGTCGGGGCCATCTCATATTTCTGCGTCTCGGGTGGGTCTCTTATCTCTGCTGCACATGTAGCTAGCACCTCTGAACAAAGCACGGAGAAATCTGCTTTTCAGTCTCCATTGACATTTCGGAAAGAGCGGGAAAAAAACGAGCATTTTTATCAGACTCCACTCCCTCAAATACTGTCTCTCTATCTCTGTCTGGTCTTCAAGATATGCTAATCAGTGTGTAAGAGTATGTTGCCAAATAATTACTATATATTACACTCCGCTCATCTCGGTATAAATTGCTCATATGCATAATCGTTTTTGGCTTTTCCTCTGAATGCTAAAAGCAGTATTACCTCCAGGGTGAGTTTATCGTCATTGATTGATTATCAGACATGTGTTAAGCAACTGTGGCTTGAGGAGTGGTAGTGAGGAGGTGCAGCCAAAAAAAACGAAGAAGATTCCTCAGACCCTGTGGGCCTGATCCTTCCCCACTGTCACGCCCAGTGCCAAACAGCACCCCCTGGAAAAGAAAGATTCAGGCCTGTCGGTTCAACATAAGCAGCACCCTTTGAAGCTTATTATGGTCTTCAGGAGGTGACACACTCAGGAAGTGACACACTCAGGAAGTGACATATTCAGCATGTGACAGGCTCAGGAAGTGACACTTTCAGTACGTGACACACTCAGGAAGTAACACTTTCAAGAAATGACACACTCAGGAAGTAACACTTTCAGGAAGTGACATTTTCACTATGTGACTCACTCAGGAAGTGACATTTGCAGTACGTGACTCACTCAGGAAGTGAAGCAGAGGTGGGGGCAGGAGCTGCTCAGCCCAGGGGATCTGACTGAAAGACTGTCAGAGTCAAGGTCAGCATCTGGATGAGCACATCGGTCTGGATGAACGAAGCCCTCGGCCCGTCACTCCTGAGAACAGCCACCCAATGACAGCCTACCCGTCCCTGACCTCTGACCTTACACCTCAGGTGCACCTAGGTGCTAACCTCTGACAGAATGTGGCATTCATACCCACTCACACACAGGCATACACACATTCAAACACAAACACACACATATATACCCACACACACACACATACACACATACATACACTCACTGAGCACTTTATTAGGAACATTTTTACTTTATTACACCTACTTATTCATGTGATTATCTAATCAGCCAATTGTGTTGCAGCAGTGCAATGCATACAATCATGTAGATACAGGTCAGGAGCTTCAGTTCATCAACCATCAGAATGGGGAAAAAATCTGATCTAAGTGACTTTGACTGTGGAATGATTGTTGGTGGCAGACAGGGTGGTTTGAGTATCTCAGATACTGCTGATCTCCTGGGATTTTCACGCACACAAGTCTCTAGAGTTTGCAAAGAATGGCGCAAAAACAACAAAAAAATCAGTGAGCAGACAGAAACACCTTGTTAATGAGAGACGTCAGAGGAGAATGGCCAGACTGGTCAAAGCTGTCAGGAAGGTGACAGTAATGCAAATAACAACACATTACAATAGTGGTATGCAGAATAGCATCTCTGAACCCATAACACATAGTGGATAGGCTACAGCAGTAGAAGTCTAAAAAATAAGTCTAATAAATGCCTAATAAAGTGCTCTGTGAGTGTATATGCGCATACACACAGTAGTGATGGTGAATCCGATAGTGTATGTTGATGTTTAGTAGGAATGTTTGTAATTGATGAACTTGCTTATCTTTAGCAGTGCATGTTGATGGTTGGTGTCCGTTGGCGTTTGGTTGTGTGTGTTGGTGTTCGGTAACCGTTGGTGGTTGTGCGGTTTGGAAGTAAGTGTTTGGTAGTGCTTGATGGTGATTGGCTGTGCTCGTTTTGAGCCAGTTGGGGTGTGTTGATAAGTGGGTACGCTGTTGTTCAGCCGGACAGGCGTGATCTGTGATGGCCACTTCTCCATTCTGTGTCTCATTTGAATACATTGATTGGGCCATCTGTAAGCCATTCATCTCTCTCAAAAAGCCGTTACAACAGCACTCTCCACCCATCCCTCTTACTCACCGCTGTCCCTCTACACACACACACACACTCACAGCCCCCATGTTCAGCATGCATCCATATGCCTCCACATACTGCCCTGACACCCACTGCCACCCCCGTCCTGCACTGGCTCCTAAAATTAGCACAATGCGCTCAGCTGGCTGCCACACCCCTCTGACTCAGAGCTGACCTCTCCCTTATGGGGCCCCGCTGCCTGGCTCGGTCCTCTCACACCCCTGCGTCTGTGCCCTGCCCTGGAGGGGGGGGGGGGCTCCGCAAGCCTGCTGGGGGCCTTCCAGGGTTGTCTGCTCTATTAAAGTCACATTGAGGATAAATTATTTGCAAATGATATACAAACAACTAAGTGTGTGAGGCATTAAGAGCTGCTCTGTCACCACACTGAGGGGGCTGCCTGGTGGTGTTTGGTGCACGTACAAACCAGCGTCTGTCTGTGTCTGTCTGACAGCAGGTCTGTCTGTCTGACTGTGTGTGTGTGTCTTTCTGTCTGCTGCCTGTACATTTTTCTGTCTGACTGTGTATCTGTCTGTTTCTCTGTCTGTCTATGAGTGTGTTCCTGTTTGTCTCTGTATCAGCCTGCCTGACTCTCTGATTGTTTGCCTGTCTATCACTCTGTTAAATCCAAGAGAGCCAACCCAAAAAGACACCAGCACCATTCACAGCACCAAATATAACACCTATTCTAAAAATAAATGAAAAAGATCTCATGCTTAAGACTTTTTGCACACATAATCTCTCTCTCTTTCTCAGGCACTTATACTTTCATGTAACAGAAATGCTGACATACAGTGCAGTCCAGAGGTAGCATTTCTGTTCTTTTGGCTCTGGACAACAGCACATTGGATTTGAATGTGTCACCTTTAAATTACACCTTTTTTACATCTATTTTGTGTGATCCATGTAAGAATTTCAACCCTTTTTATACAGTCTCCCCATTTTAGGGGACCAAAAGTAATGGGACAGTCGCTTCTCAGCTGTTTCTGATTAGTCAGGTGAATTCAATCATTGCCTTATTGCAGGTGTAAGAAAGCTTGATTTTAGGCTTTTGATTGCTTGTTATTGGCGTTTGTCAACATGAGGACCAGAGTTTTACCAAAGAAAGTTTAGGAATCCATGTGATTATATGTGTGTGTGCGTGTATGTATGACCGTGTGTGTGTGCCTTTTTGTGTGTTTGTGTGTGTGTGTGTGTGTGAGAGAGAGACAGGAATATAACTGCTCTCTAAGGGGTTGTTGATACTAAAGACGCTAAACAGGATCCCGGCTGTGACAGAATGAGACAGATTTTCGGGGGGTGGTGGGGTTCTGCTCTTTTACAAAATGGCCTTTTAATTTCTGTGAGCGGCTGGGGCTTCCCTGTCCCGCCTGCATCAATCATCATCACACGCCTGGGGGCCGGGGGGCCCCCGGGGGCCTCTCTCCACGAAGAGCCCTCCCCAGCCTGAACCCCCCCTGCCTAAAACCCCCGTCCCTCTCCCTGTCTCCTGGGACCGGCTCATGATTGGGCAGACTGGCGATTGGACAGGCCTGCAATTGAAGTGGAACTGGAGGTGGGTTAAAACAAATTGTAACGTGTGTGTGAGTGTATCTGCATATAGAGAAAGCATGTCTTAAGTTGATCTCATGTTTGCTTTGTGGAACATTTGTATGACATGGAACAATAATCTATCCACATCATACAAATATAGAAATATGTAATGAATGCATATTGCAGAATATAGGCTATAAGAATGGAAAATAATGCGGTCATACCCGCTTATAGTATTTTAAAAAGAGCTTATATGTAGATATTGGCCCATAAGCTAATATTGTGGGCGGGAGAGAATACATTTGATGTGACCCTGCAGCCTGTTCCTCAAAGCACTGAGTTAGCTGAATGACTGCACTGGTACCCTCCCAAAACGGGAACACGGACTGAAGTGAAGAGAGCTTTCCCGGGTTTTGTATCATTGTTACAAATGTATCATTGTTACCTGCCAAACTCGGGAGCAAATCTCTACAGAGCACTCTGCACAGTCCCAAAGCACCCTGGGCCAGGTGACACTGCCAGTCAGGTGTCTCTGGGTTTACTCAGCTGCATCATGGATCCTTCATAGGATGGACAGTGATTTGGTCATGAATCATTCACAGGACGGACAGTGATTTGGTCATGAATCCTTCACAGGACGGACAATGATTTGGTCATGAATCATTCACAGGACGGACAGTGATTTGGTCATGAATCCTTCACAGGATGGACAGTGATTTGGTCATGAATCCTTCACAGGACGGACAGTGATTTGGTCATGAATCTTTCACAGGATGTGCAGTGATTTGGTCATGAATCCTTCACAGGACGGACAATGATTTGGTCATGAATCCTTCACAGGATGGACAGTGATTTGGTCATGAATCCTTCACAGGATGGACAGTGATTTGGTCATGAATCATTCACAGGATGTACAGTGATTTGGTCATGAATCCTTCACAGGACGGACAGTGATTTGGTCATGAATCTTTCACAGGACGGACAGTGATTTGGGGACGATGATGACGTGATTCGGTGTGGAACAGGCTTCTGGGGTTCTGGTGTGGGTCCTGTTCTGGGTTCTATTTTGGGGATCACCCTGTGGCTCCCGGCCCCCTGACAGTGAGGTCAGACCGCTCAAACCAAAGACCTCACCCAACTTCCACTGCCCAGCCTCAGGTCTGGTGTGAGACAAAATGGCAGCTTTTCTATCCCACTTTTTGGAGTCCAAAGTTGTCTTCTCAGGATGCGGAATTTATACTATTAGGGTAGAGTCACATATTTTGTATGTCCCTCTCCCAATACAATTGGAATTTTATGAATGGTGGATAATTATGAGAAGTTAGGAATTTTGGAATCAAAATTGTGTATTTGACAGTGAAGAGATACTGTGCCAATTCATACTCTCTTTTTAGGGCCTGGTAGCATTTTTGTTTCAGTGCCCCAATATTTCAAATAGGAGTGTTTGGTGTGTTTCATGATTTTGTTTAATCTAATTTGAGTTTGGTCTGAAATTGCCTTGCTGGTTAATTTCAGGATCTGTGCACACATTTGTTGGTTTGAATGGAGTTGAATGGCGATGTAGCCAACATTTTACGGATCTTTTTTGAAATGGTACAACTAATTCTGTCCAGCTTGCATTTGTTGGGGTTTTCTTGTTTCTTTGAATTTTCAATATATTTATACAGAATTCACCATCTCTTTTGATTGCACTTAGTGTACTCAAGTTTACTGAGTGGGCCCCATATCTTACACCCAAAAAGCGCAATGGGAATTGTCAAAAATCTTACACCAAATTTTAATTGGAATTTTGATTCCTTGGAATTGTCTTTTAATTGCAAAAAAAATGTAATCATGCTTTTCTAATGCATTCACTGTTGGATCAAAGTTTCCAGAGGCACTAATTCTCAGTCCTAGATAGTCATAGTGTAAAGAACGCTCTAGGAAAGTGTTTTCTAGAGTGAAACCATGTTCTCTGATGCCTGGCTTCCTGACAATTTTGGTTTTTGATTAATTTACTTTCAGGGCCTGGCAGTATTGCTCCCTTCCTACTTGATCTCTTCCTTACCCTTCTATCTCCCCCACTCTCTCTCTCTCTCTCTCTCTCTCCCACTCTCTCTCTCAATTTAATTCAATTCAGTTTGCTTTATTGGCATGACAAAACATTACATTTCATATTACCAAAGCATACAATACAACTGTTTAACGCATTTAACACTGAAACTTAACAATACTTCTAGCAAATAAAATATCAAAGACAAGCCACACATTAACAGTAGCCGTCCATGAAAACAAGACCGTTCCTCTGATTGGGGCATTGTGGAATAAGAATCAGGGGTAAAAAAAAGATAAAATACATCACATAAATCCATATAAATGGTAACAATAATGATGATGTTGATAATAGCCAATATAGCCATATAATAATACATAAACGGTCATTAGAATAGAAATAAATAAGTATGGGCTATGCATATGTCTTCCATGTCACTCACCATTCCTAAAATGGTGGCAGGTAGTTCATAATTATTTGGACAGTGACACAATCTTGTTGTTTTCCCTCTCTACTCCAGTAAACCAACAGTGTTTACATCAATATTGGGTGATCAGTGTAGGAATTGTAGCTATTGTTATACATTGTCCCTTTGTACTGTCTGGAGTACAAAGTGAAAACAACAAAAAGTGAGTCACTGTCCAAATAATTATGCACTGTATCTATTCTGTCGCCAGTTCATGGCACAGCAAAGAGGATGGGGAGTTTCTTGTTGTCTGGCAGGTTTTTAAATTGAGGATATGTCTGCTTTATTTTGGGGTGATATTTCTTTCTAATTTCATTGTATTTTTCACATTTTGTGGTGAAATGCAGCTCTGTCTCAACTTCATTGAGCTGTCAGTGCCTGCACAGTCTTTCTTCTTTGGGAAGCCATGTTTGTCGATGTCCATGGTCAGATAGTCTGACATGGTGTACTGTCTTTTTAGGGAAAAATGGCATTGCATTTTGCTTTGTGTTTTTGTTTGTGTGTCCCACTAGGTGTTCTGGTTTTGTTTGTGTTGTGCTATAATTTGGTGGACTCTGATTAAATTCATGGTGACACTGTCCTGAGGCTTTAAGGTGTTCAGGATGGTTAGTGAACTGAGCCTCAGGACCAGCTGTGTGAGAGAGGACTCTCTGTGTGTCTCTCTCCCTCTCTCTAACTCCCTCTCTCTGTCCCTCAAATTGATCAAAATTTCAATTTAAAATGCTTTATTGGCATGACAAGATACAGCTTATGTTGCCAAAGCACAGAAAAACATGAATAGAAAACATGCACTATTGAACGCATCAACATATTTAAGGTACAGTTTACAGACAATATAGGCCTACCACAACAGGTTCAGCCTCTCCCTCTTCCTCCCTTTCTTTTACCCTAAATTCAGTTCAAAAATGCTTTATTGGCATGACATATTTTCATATACATGTTGCCAAAGCTTTACGAAAAAAACTTTCTTTCTCTCTCCCTTCCTCTCTCCCTCCCTCTCTCCCTCTCTCCCTCTCTCCCTCTCTCCCGCTGTGTGCTGAGATCAGATAAGGGGGAGAGGTGTGATAAGGCTGTGCCCTGGGGTGCTCTGACTCCCTGGCCCTGCTGCTTATTATGCATAGAGCTGAGCTATCTGCTCCAGTGCTCCCAAACTCCCGCTGATCCCGCAGCCTGACAACAGCCCCCTCCGGGGGGGGGGGGGGGGGGGGGGGGGGGCGGGGGGCGGGGGTCCGGGGAGGGGGTGCAGCTTGCTGCTTCTCCACTCTGAACGGGACGCTCAACCCCCACGTCTCCTTGGCTGACTGCCTCCCAATTACTGGGGAGATTAATTAAACAGGATTTTAAGGGAATGAGCTGCACCCCTGCTCAAAGCCACAGCCACAATGAGAGATTTTCCTGTCTTGGGGATTTTCTAATTAATTCTTCATTTTTATTTTTTATTTCTTTATTTTTGCTGGTGTTCTTTTTCTTCGTTTCTACTGAGGTTGGTGTGCACAAGCTTGCATCTCACAGGCCCCGCTGATTGGCCCAAACGATATGTGATGCTGCAGAGACGGGGCTAGGGCTGTCTGCTCTCTGATTGGATGAACTGGGGTTCCATCCCATGTGAGGCAGTGGGGCAGCGGCCTGACATGGCCACACACACACACACACACACACATACACATACACACACACACACATACACACACACACACACACACATACACGCACACACACACACATACACACACACACACACATGCGTACACACGCGTACACACACATACTCACACTCACACGCACTCTCTCTCTCTCACACATTAACACAAACACACTGTCTAAGTATGAATGGAAAAAAAAACACGTAACATAACATAACGGCAAGAACAGGCCTTTCAGTCCAGCAATACTCACCTTTTCCTACCACTAAAGTGTAAATAATGCTTATTTTGCCTAAACGCCAAATATCTAACAATCAAACCTGGTCTTGAAAAGCCCCAGTGTCCTGGCAAACTATTCCCAATCTGAAGAATGGGTGATCTGATACAAAAGGTGTCCTAAGCTGTTTAACAAATCTAGATACAAATACCAGAAGATAAAAGCTGACATTTGGATCTGTCATCTCATGTACATCGTTTGACCCCACTTCCCACAATACCCTGCTCAGATAAGGTCCCACCGACTACTACTCTTTGTGTTCTATCCCATAACCGAACCTTTACTTTATCAAATGCTTTTTGGAAATCTACATATACAATATTTAGCCCTGCTAACATCAAAACACTTAGCATGTAGCATCGTTAAATAATGCCAAAAGGTTTGTCAGGCGTGACATATCCTTACAAAAACCATGTTGGCGGTCCTTTATAATGTTATTATTTTCAAGAAATAATTCCAGTTAGTCTTAAATGATAGATTCTGTACCTGCTCTCTCAGGTACAGGGCATCCCACACCTGCTCTCTCAGGTACAGGGCCATTCTCACCTGCTCTCTTAGGTACAGGGCCATTCTCACCTGCTCTCTCAGGTACAGGGCCATTCTCACCTGCTCTCTCAGGTACAGGGCCATCCCACACCTGCTCTCTCAGGTACAGGGCCATTCTCACCTGCTCTCTCAGGTACAGGGCCATCCAACACCTGCTCTCTCAGCTACAGGGCCATCCCACACCTGCTGTCTCAGGTACAGGGCCATTCTCACCTGCTCTCAGGTACAGGGCCATCCCACACCTGCTCTCTCAGGTACAGGCGATCCCATACCTGCCTGAGAATGTGAGACAGACAAGGAGGCAAAAGTAGTAGAGACAACGGACGAGAGGGGAGAGTCTGAAAGAGATAGAGAAATACGTTTTTTCCGATTTTATGAAACGAGACAAGACACATTTAATGAAACAATCCCCCTTTTTATCAAAACCATTAGATAAAAAATAGTTTCATCAAAACTATTAACACAATCCAAAAACTACATTACATTACATTAATGGTATTTTGCAACGTATAACAAATGCAAAGTGCATACCTATAACCCATAACTACACCTCAAATCTCAAACATCCATGCCAAATTCTCTTCTCAAGAACATATACTCTTCCATCAAAATTGAACTTTGCCACCATATGGCACACGCAAGCCATCCAAAACATACACAATGTAGATAACCCCGAACACACCGGTCAGATAAATTCAAAGCACTACTGTAAAAACCTTTTATAGCAGTCGGGTTATATGCTTATTTTCTAGTTTTCAGATTTTGAGCTTTTCAATGTTACACTATTAATAAATGAAGGAGTGTGCACATTTCACATTTTACATTTTATTTGCAATGCTGAAAAGTGGCGGCACGGATGGTGCAGTGGGTAGCACTGCCGCCTCACAGCGAGGAGGTCCTGGGTTCGAATCCCCGTCGGCCGGGGCCTCTCTGTGCGGAGTTTGCATGTTCTCCCCGTGTCTGCGTGGATTTCCTCCGGGTACTCCGGTTTCCTCCCACAGTCCAAAGACATGCATGTTAGGCTGATTGGAGAGTCTAAATTGCCCGTAGGTATGAGTGTGTGAGTGAATGGTGTGTGTGCCCTGTGATGGACTGGCGACCTGTCCAGGGTGTATTCCTGCCTTTCGCTGGGATAGGCTCCAGCGACCCTGATCAGGATAAGTGGGTTCAGATAATGGATGGATGGATGGATGGATGCTGAAAAGTGAGGCTGAGTGAAAAGTACTGTATAGTAAACACAGCACAGTTAAAGGTGTTGTAGTCATTTCAAAGGAGAGTAGCATTCATTTTTGAGCAATTTAGAGAATAATTCACACGACTTAGCATTGTCAGCTTGATCCCCATCTCATCTCTGGGCTGGTTAAGGCCCCAAAATGTCATCCGCTCTTTCAGGCAGCGTGGGAAATGTGTCCTGGTGTGTCTGATCGACCCTCGGATGGATTCAAGTGCAACATCTCCACAAGCTTCCTCCGTGGTCTGTACGATTTTTCAGCCCATAAGGGTTGCGACCATACACCCTCCACCACCATGCAGAGAAAAATTCAACAGGGTTGAGGAACGGTGAATATGAAGGCAGAGATAATATGGATAATCTTGGGAGGTCAGTGAACCAGGCGTGAACCAGAGCAGCATGATGGCAAATGACAAAGTAGAAGAACTGCTCAAGCCGCCCTGGCTCCCCTTTGTCCGGGTGTTGCATGTTGTTTTCTACGTTATTTAGGAATGCAGTGAGGTGTGTTGTGTTTTAAGGCCCCAGGGTAGGATGGTGGTTGAGGGCGACCAACTGGCTAATGGTGGCACAGAGGGACACGTTGCTTCCTCGTTGTCCTGGCACCTAAACAATGGCAGGCTGACCAATGATATTTCTTCCTCTTCTCCGCCCTTTTTGTCAGGTTATAGTTTTTTCGATTGATAAGAGACATTATGAAACAATTCCCCCTTTTCTCAAAACTATTAACACAATGCTAAAACCACACGCCAGTCAGTACAAACCTCAAACATCCATGCCACACTCAAATTTCCTTCTCAAAAACATACAATTCCATCAAAATGTAACTTTACCTTCATATGGCACACACAATCCATCAACTTTGGCCCTTTTATTGCTAAGGCTATGATTGTTCACTGAAAAGCAACAGGTGTCAGCCGGTAAATGGTGTGATTGGTGGTTTGAGTTTAGCATTCTGAATGGTAGTGTTTTCCATGTGAACACAGATCTAATCAATGAAGATTGTGCCAAATGTAAATGGTTTAGAACTGCAAAATGAGTGAACAGCCGGAAAAGTATTTGTATTTGTGCAGACGAGGTGCAAGATAAGCTTGGTAGGTAATTGTGTCTCAAGGTCCAGTATTACTGTCTAAGCAATTCAGAATATTTCATTATATGATATGTGTACTTACACAAGTAGATAATCACAAAAATAAAATGGTAATCTTGTAATCTCATTGGGGGGAGGTCATTGTTTTGTTATTTAAATATCTTGGTATGTACTGGTGTTCATGATGATGTCTTAGGGAGAGGTACGAGAGGAAAGGAAGGCGAGAGGTACAGAGACAGTCTGGAAAGGAGAGAGATAAAGAGTATTGAAAAGCAGAACTGAAGACAGTGCAGAAAGTTTGTGATGTAGTGAGTGTGGGAAAAGAGAGGTGAACAGAGTGTAGAAATGGGAGAGGGGGAAGCGAGAGTGTAGAAAGGAGAGATAAAGAGTGAAAAAGAAGAGGTGACAAGAGTGGAAACAGAGGGATGAAGTGAGTGTGGAAACAGATGAAATGAGAAAGATGGAGTATCTGATTGGCTCCGGCAGTGTGGGCCGGCTCATCGGGCCAGTCACTGATTGGACAGCACTGGAGCGTAAGTCACCTGCCCACAATGTGGGGGGGCCTGAAGGGGGGTGGGCAGATTTAGCGGTGGGTCAGGAGTACTGAACGCTACATCCAGTGGGAACAGCCCCCCACCCCCTCCCCCCTTTGCCACACGAGATGTCTAATTTCACACCCGGTTTTTGCAGACAAAACCAGCCGATTTAACAGTGCAGAATATTGAATTAACCCCATTGTGCTGTGGCTTTTGTGTGCTGCCGTAAACGTTTTGTTTTGCTTGTTTGTCTGTTTGTTTTTAATTCTAATCCCCCCCACCGCACACCCCTCATTCTCGCGTGGTTTGGGTCAGAGTGGGGAATAATTAGGGCCGTATTGAAAACTAATAATGCTATGGATTAATGTGGGAGAACGTGAGGGAGGCACATCATTCACTCAGACAAATGCGGGATCGGAATTGGCAGACAAAGCAAGAGACAGTCAATACGGATTACAGCTAAGCCCCTGGTCTTTGTCTGCATTTGGACTGCCAGGGAAAGACTCTCCCAGGTCTGCTCAGTGTGGGCTGAGGGGGTGGGGGGGGTCGACACTGTGAGCTGGGCGCATTGCCACAACCCCCCCACCCCCAAACGTACACACCTCCACCACCCTCCCCCCGGGCAAGGCGCTGGCACAACAAGCGCAAGCCTGAGTCAGCTGGGCAAACACTCCACTCATTGACAAAATAAACAGCCTGTGAACAGAGGGAACAGGACCGGCACCAAGCACCACAACCCACAGGCCTGCCGAAACACAGCCCTATCCTATCCAGTACCTGCTATACCTACGCACTGCTAAACCCAGAACCTGCCATACCAGTGCCCTGCTAAACCCAATTCCTACTAAACCCAGCACCCTGCTAAACCCAGTATTTGTTATACCAGCAGCCTGCTGAGCCCAATAGCTTCCATACCCGGTACCTGCTTGAACAAATACATGCTAATGCAAATACCTGCTAAATCCAGTAATTACTAAACCTAATTACTACTAAACCCAATACTTGCTAAACCAAAAACTGGCTAAACCTGCTAAACCCTGTACCCGCTTAAACCAATGCCTGCTAAATCCATTACCAGTTAACCAAATATTTACTAAAGCTAGTGCCTACTAGACCCAATACCTACTAAACCCAGTACCTACTAAACCCAGTACCTACTAAACCCAATACCTACTAAACTCAGTACCTGCTTACCCCAATGCCTACTAAACCTAGTACCTGTTAAACCCAGTAATCACTAAACTCAATTCCTGCTAAATCTATTACCTGCTAAATCCAGTACCTGCAAAACCCAATATCTAATAAACCCAGTACTGCTAAATCTAGTACCTGCGAAACACAGTACTTGCTAAACCCAATACCTGCTAAATATAGTACCTGTTAAACCCGGTAATTACTAAACTAAATTCCTGCTTAATCTAGTACCTGCAAAACCCAATACCTACAACACCCAGTACCTGTTAAAACCAATACTTACTAAACCCTTTACCTACTAAAACTAATACCTGCTAAACCCAGCACCTACTAAAACTAATACCTGCTAAACCTTGTACCTACTAAAACTAATACCTGCTAAACCCAGTACCTACTGAAACTAATACCTTCTAAACCCAGCACCTACTAAAACTAATACCTGCTAAACCCAGTACCTACTAAAAACTAATACCTGCTAAACCCAGTACCTTCTAAAACTAATACCTAAAACCCAGGGCTTGCTGGGGCCACTGAAACGGGGGGTCATTGTCAGCACACACATTCTGTGTCTCCCAAGTGGTACTATATGCTCATAGTCTGTTGCATTGGGACTTGATCTGTGTGTTTGTGTGTGTGTGTGTCTGCCTGTGTGTGTTTCTGTGTTTGTGCTTGTCTATGTGTGCGTGCTTGTGTGTGTGTGTGTGTGTGCTTGTGTGCATGTGTGTATTTCATTAAAGCCCTGGTAAACAGCGGTGTAACCCAAGTTAAACCTGGGTTAAATCCAGGTTAAGTCTCCCCTACACCCCTCCATATCTCTGCAGCACACCCAACCTTCCTTATTCTGGCAGAAGCTTGCTTCAGGGAGAAATCCACCCAAATCCAGATCTCCTCCTAACTATAGATACTGCCACCTCAGCTGTGTGGAGAAAATCACATGCTTACCAAAACACACACATTAATCCAACTCTAACAACAACAAAAACACAATCCATTTTTTTCTGTGTGGGCAGGAAACAGGGATGGGGATGGGGGGGGGGGTCATGAGCAGGGAGGGGATGTTTTTATTCATTTAAATTATTCATTCACCCTTTTCCCCTCATTTTTATGCTAATGGAGATTTTGTGCCCAAATAAGAACTGATTCTAATTCGGTATCTTGGATCTCCATCGCGGGAGCAGCTTAGCAGGAGGCAGGGATAGCTAAATAAATCCGGGGGATAATGTGGTAGAGGTGGGGGCGGGGCTTGGGCCAGGGGTTTGCATGCAGATCAGCGCAGTTCTCGTCAGAGCCCCACGCCACGTGGCTTTATCGTGTCTGTACAGCCAGCCGCCTGTTTGGGAAATAAAATACATAACATGGGGTAGGACCAGAGGGGTCAGTTGTCTTTGTTTTCTCAACGGTCTCGAGACATTTCAGCCATTTTACCCCCCCAGAACACACACTCAGAGCATCCATTTGACCCCCCTCCCCCCAGAACACACACTAAGAAAAGTAATTTTACCCCCCAGAACACACACCCTGAACAGCCATTTTACCCCCCAGAACACACACTCAAAACTGCCATTTTACCCCCCAGAACGCACACTCGGAACAGCCATTTTACCCACCAGTACACACTCTCTGAACAGCTATTTTACCCACCAGAACACACACTCCGAACAGCCATTTTACCCACCAGTACACACTCTCCGAACAGCTATTTTACCCACCAGAACAGACACTCAGAAACCCAAACACAGACTCGACTAAAACTCACCCCCGCCCTTCTGCACTCCAACAAGTCCCTTTAATATTCATGAGGCCAGGTGACAGCATTAATATTCATGAGGCCCTGTTACAGGAGGATATCTGACTGGTTGCTCTGGGCGGTGACGTTCTGAGCCTGTGTTCTTTCCTGTGTTTTCAGCTGGGTTAGGGCACCTGCGACCAGACATGTGGTCTGCATGAACTCTTAACACCCCCTCCTCTCACCTTCCCTAACACCTGAATGTACCTGAGGTCCAGGTGACACTGCCATGTCACCGAGCACACACACTGCACTGTGGCTCATTAACGGATGTGCATGTGTAATGTGTGGCCGTGTGTGTGTGTGTGTGTGTGTCTGTGTGTGCGTTTGTGTGTGCATATGCGTTTATACACTGTGGCAGCAGTGCTATGCATACAATCATGTAGGTAAAGGTCTGATCTAAGTGACTTTGACTGTGGAATGATTGTTGGCAGGCAGGGTGGTTTGAGTATCTCAGAAACTGCTGATCTCTTGGGATTTTCACACACACTAGTCTCTAGAGTTTGCAAAGAATGGTGCAAAAAAAAAAAAAAAAAAAAGGAGAATGGCCTGACTGGCCTAAGCTGGGAGGAAGGTGACAGTAACGCAGATAAGCACACATTACAACAATAGTATTCAGAAGAGCATCTCTGAACACACAACACATCATATTTCTAAGTGGATAGGCTACAGCAGTAGAAGTCTAAAAAATAAGTAGAATAAATACCTAATAAATACCTAATAAAATGCCTAATAAAGAGTGTACGTGTGTGTTTCAGTGCATGTATTTGTGTGAATATGTATGCTTCTGAGAGTGTTTGCATGTGTTTGCTTGCGTGTGTAGATTTGTGAGAGTGATGTGTGTGTTTCAGCATCTAAAGTATAATCATATCATATTGTATATGTATTTGTGTGACACTGATTGAATGTGTGTATTTGTGTGACACTGATTGCATGTGTGTGAGTGTGTGTGTATTTGTGTGACAGTGATTGCATGTGTGTGAGTGTGTGTGTATTTGTGTGACAGTGATTGCGTGTGTGTGAGTGTGTGTGTATTTGTGTGACAGTGATTGCGTGTGTGAGTGTATAACTGTCTGCACTGTGTGTATGTGGTGATGGCATTGTGTGTTCCTGTTTGGGGATGCTAGTGTGTATAAATTCTGTGTTTTTGTCCTGGTGTAGAGGGAACCTCATGCTTTCCTGCCAGAGGAAAGTTTGCACAAAATCCCAAATGATCCCATTTATCTCCTCCGCCTTATCACTTTAATTCTCTTCATTTTGTGCTTTTTCATCCTCCCCCTTTCTGATATTTTTCTATATTTATCTTCTCATTTCCTGCATGTTTCTGTGGGTTCATCGAATATCGCACTGCTTGTGTTCAAGCCCCTGAGATTAGTACTATATTCTCTGTTCATGTATCCAGGTCGGAGACTTGGAGAACAAGCTATTCGAGACAAATCTCTCTCTCCCTCTGTCTCTCCCTCCCTGACTCTCCTTCTTCTCTTTCTCTCCGTCTGTATGTCCCTCCTCTCTCTCTCCCTCCCTGACTATCCCTCCTCTCTTTTCCTCTGTGTGTCCCTCCTCTCTCTCTTCATCCCTGACTCTCCCTCTCTCTCTCCCTCTGTCTCACCCCTCCACCTGTCTTTCCCTTGCCCGACTGGGAATCTCTCCACCACTGAAGCGCAGTCGCTGACGTAGCTACACGCTCCAGCAGTCTGCCATACGCCCAAAGCTGGAGATCAAATGTGATGTCACTCTGCCACCTTAAACACTGTGGGATGGAAAGATAGTGGGCTAATTATTCTCAGTCTTTTTTGCTCGTGACACAGAAATCAATGGCATGTTTAAGGACATTCCGACCCATTAAATGTTCCTTCTAGGAGCTAAAAGTAGAAGTTAAAAACTCCCAATCTTGCCTTTGAGCAAGGAAACATGAGCGTATCCTTTGTGGAAGTTATTTTCGGGAAGCGTGACGTATAAACAATCAATCTGTGGGTCCACCTCTCAACATCTGCCATCCATCTGCCACGTCTGTAACTGAAAGTACAACTTTCAGGTGTGTGTGGGGTGGAGCAGTGAGGGGTCACAGAGAGCATCAGGTGTGTGTGTGTGGGGCAGTGAGGGGTCCCAGAGAGCATCAGGTGTGTGTGGGGCAGTGAGGGGTAACAGAGAGCATCAGGTGTGTGTGTGTGGGGCAGTGAGGGGTCCCAGAGAGCATCAGGTGTGTGTGTGTGGGGCAGTGAGGGGTCCCAGAGAGCATCAGGTGTGTGTGGGGCAGTGAGGGGTAACAGCGAGCATTAGGTGTATGTGGGGCAAGCAGCTGTTCCTCATTCAGCCGGAGGAGGCCCACCTGACTGGGCTCACACCTTTCTACAGTCAGCGATACAAGTTTTTATTTTTCTCTTCCTGCCAAGCAAAACCCTGTCCTCAGCCGGCCTACCTTCCAGCCTGCGGGAGGCAGGGGGTATGAAGTTGGGGCATCTGATGAGGTCTACACAAGCATCAGTGGCAGTGCTCAGGGAGATGGCCAGCGTCAGGTCCTCAAGGGTGCTGCAGAGGACAGTGGAAGAGGTCTGTGCTTCCCTGCCAGAAGCCCTCAGAGCGTTTGTGGAAAACCATACCGAAACTGACCAATGGGATGATGAATGTGAGCATGTTTTTTCTGCTCTGACTGTCACTGCTAAGAAAGGGGAGTGGCAGGAGGGTCAGGAGACATTGCTGTCTTTGAAGACCCCGGAGCTGGGGCATTTTCAGGCAGTGGGAAAGAAGGCAGCATACTATGTATGTGTTAAAGTGTCTCAATTACGCTCACTGGCAGGGATGAAGGCGTCGAGGTGGGCCAAATTTTCTGGTCCAGACTCTTCCCCAAACGGCTGCTGAACAAAGCCTCCCATTGAGAAACGGACAGCTGACCTCCAGTGGAGGATCATCCATGGGGCTATCCAATCAGACATCTGGTGCCCCTGGATCCTAGTATGTTTGGAGTCGGAGTCCCGAGCCCACTTGTTTATGCAATGCCTGCTGTAGAGTTTTTATCAAGGCTCGAAGGAGGAGTTTTCATTTGAGGTTATTATTTTGGCAGCCCGGTTCAGAACAGAGCATGCCTATTTCTGGCTTGTGGGAAACTTGGAAGGGGTCAAAAATATGTGGGGGTTTGGGGGTTTGGGGTTTGGGGGTTTGGGGGTGTACCGTGTACTGTTGAGGAAATGGAGAGCTGGTTCTTGCTCTGTGAACCTTTTTTTTCTCCCCTCGTCGGTTTTCTCTGTCTTCTTTGTTGTAGTTCTCTCTCTCTATTTAATTTCTCTCTCTCTCTCTCTCTCTCTCTCAATTTTCTATTCAATTTGCTTTATTGGCAGGACAACTATAGTCATATTGCCAAAGCAAAACAATGTTATGCTGTACATAGAAACATATACAGAAAAATGAAATCTCATAAATGACATGCACGAACACTTGCAACACAAGCATGAACACTTACAGTAACATATTATTAGTAAAGAGGTTGTTGTTTCCCCTAAGTTGTGAAGAACAGAACATAAATTATATTACATTTATTCATAATAAAAATAAATTAAATTCATAAATAACTAAATAATAAAATATATGACAAAATTATTTAAAATAGATAAACAACATGGCAATTGTAATTGTTAATAAATTAACATTAATTCAAATAGCCTCAAATATATACATGTAGAGAGTTTCCTCATTATGTCTCTCATCCTGTGGCTTGTGGCGACATATCTGGCTGCTTGTGGGGCTGTTGGACCGTCTCCATATTTTGGAAGTTGGGGATAATTATATTTATTTTCTTAAATAATTATTTCCCTTAATTGTAATGTGTACAATAGAAAAGAAAATGAATCTCTGTCTCAACCTCATTCCCTGTTCAGACAGCACTCTCCTCCTGGCTCGCCAGATTTGCCTGTGTTTCCCTCTGTTTGGCGTTTTTAACGGTGAATAGATATTCTGCCAATTCATATTTTCTTTTTTCATCACAGGGCCCGATTGCATTCCAGTTTGTTTTGTTTTTTAGTAGTTTTATCCCAATGGTCCAAATACATGTTTTTGAGGTGTTTGGTCACTCATGTGTTTTTGAGGTGTAGTCCTGAAGCTCTCTCTCTCTCTCTCTCTCTCTCTCTCAGTTTAAATCTGCTTTATTGGCAGGAAATACGTACATATTGCCAAAGCAAACATGAAACATACAAGAATAAAACAGCACGTGGAAGGAAAACATGAACAATTAAGTGAACAGTTGAATAAAACAACAACAGCAATAATAATCAATAGATATTTCTCTCTCTCTTACTCTCTTTTACTCTTACTCCCTGTTTCTCTGTCTCTCACCCTCTCCCCCCTCTCTCTCTCTCTCTCTCTCTCGCTCTCTCTCTCTCTCCCCAACCCTACAGACAGAAACTGCACACTCTATCTGCTGACTCTGTCCAATCTTCATAGTTGTACTTTCCCCCTGTAGCTGGGATCTCTTAATCAATGTTAATTGGCTTTAACTAGCATATGTTAATTAATGATATTTACAACAAATTAAAGGTATGAATGATCGCAGAGGGTTTCCTGTTCCAATTAGCTGCAATTAACACGTGTAAATGAGACGCTATCCAATCCAAATCAAACAGTGTGCAGATTGGCCGGTTCGCCTGAGCTTTGTGTGCTGCAGTCAAAGAGATTGGACTTTGCTCTCTATCACCGGCATTTCAGAACAGCCAGCTCTGCTGCCAGGGGTCCAGGTTATTAAAGCATCTCCAGTCATTCACCCTCTCAGTATCTGTTCCTCTTTTGCACTGGTCCTGGGGAGACACAGGGTGTGCTGGCTTTTGTTTTCACCTTAATATCAGCAACTAATTCAGACCCAAGAAACATGCTTTCATTAATCAATTAAGAGTACCAACAAAAGCCTGCACACCCTGCTGCTCTCCAGAACCAAGAGGGAGGACCACTGCCCTATTGACTTTTTGTGTTATCATTTGAGTCTTAACCCTCAGAGATCTAAACGTGTTGTGGCTGATTTTTCCCTCCTCTTAGTTTTGAGCTCATGACTTTAGGTGCCTTTACCTTTACCATCAAGCCAGGCTAATTATTTTTCACTCTCAGCTTGATGAACAACCTTTGAAACATTTTATTGTGGTATATGTATGTGAACTGCAATGAAACTCCCCAAAAAAGAAGAATGGAATTTTTTTTTGTAATACATTGCCAACACTTAATGTGTTCCAAGGATTTTATTCATGTTTCTAACACACCAAGGTCTTGGCATGAGAAACAATCTAAAAAACAAAATGGGACTTAACAGAAAACACAACATATTTATATCACTATATGCTCACCGAAATCATAAGAGAAAACTGTGCCAAGTATTAAATTACACTCAGTACTCAGACCACTTTATTAGGTAGACTAATTAATGCAAATATCTAATGCGCCAATCATGTGGCAGCAACTCGGTACATAAAAGAATGCCGACATATTCAAAAGGTTTAGTTGTTGTTCAGAACAAACATCACACTGGGGAAGAATTGTGATCTTAGTGACTTTGAGTGGGTGGCTTTCTGCCTTTCTGCCCCCGACCGCATACGCATGCCATGGGAAATACCAATGAGCAGCACTTCTGCAGGCAAGAAGGCCTTGTTCATGAGAGAGGTCAGATGATAACGGCCTTACTGACACAGCATTCCTCCTTTCCTACAGAACTCCTTATTCCCTAAAACATACAACCCTCCCTATAGCATTCCTCTATCCCTACAACATTCAACCTTCCCTATAGCATTCCTCTATCCCAACAACATTCAACCTTCCCTATAGCATTCCTCTCCCCCTACAACATTCAACCTTCCCTATAGCATTCCTCTCCCCCTACAACATTCAACCTTCCCTATAGCATTCCTCTCCCCCTACAACATTCAACCTTCCCTATAGCATTTATCATTCCCTACAGCATTATTCATCTTCGACAGCATTCCTTATTCCCTTGTGCATTCCTTTCTCCCTACAGCATGTCTTATTACCTAAAGTATTCCTCTCTCACTACAGCATTCCTCATCACCTATAGCATTCTTTCATCCCTACAATATTCCTCGTTCCCTATAGCATTCCTCTTTTCCTACAGCGTTCCTCCATCCATGCTGCATTTCTTCATCCCATCTTGGCTTTTAGACACGCATCACGGGGGTAAATGTGTTTCCACGGATACAATGTGGCATGTTTTGGTAATTATACCTGTGTATTAACATGACAGTGTCTCTCAGATTCTGAGCCAGTCTCCAGACATTCCAAGCTCCAGAGTTCAATTATGCCAATGACATAGACTCTGGCATCAATAAAGCAATTCAAAGTTGACATCAATAAGTTTTTTTATGCCTTCTAGAATGAATAGTGCAGATTATTTTATTTGATTGTTCTCTCTCTCTCTCTCCTTTGAACAAATGTTTGGCGGTGGGACGAGGGGCTGGGGGGTTCTTTTGAAATCAGTGTCCCCCCCATTCCCAGCTCCGGATGGCAGTGCTACCTCAGTGATCTGCTTTTACAGTGGGAGAGACAGCGCTTCAGCTGCTTACCATTGTAACAGTCAGCACAGATTGTGGGGGGTGGGGGGGGGGGGGCACGTTGTTTTGAAGCTTTGCAGCAGGAAACGAATCTGCTTTGTTGTGCGAAAAGAAAAAAGTGAGAATACCTGTGCTGAAAGCACAATCCAGGGACTGAACTGCATTATGGGATGGTAAACACGTCTGCTGCCACAAGCTCCGGATTTTCTGTTTCTTATTTCGCGGGTTGGCCAGCATTTCGTGATAGAAGACAAAGGGAGGGGGGTTGAGTAAGGGGGGGCTCATGTTTATGTTTTTATGGAGGAAAGACCCATATAGGAGGAGAGTCATTTTTGTCCTTCTTCTTCAACCTCTCCTCACTCTCTCTCCTCTTCCCTCATTCCTTTCTCTTCCTCTCTTTCTGTCCCCCATGTGGAAAGCCTTTCCCTGTTTCCACACTGCAGGATAATCTAATCCAGAGAGGGGAAGCATTGCTGTGACACATTGCTTCCCTGTCTATGTCTATGTCCTCTGTACATTTGTCTTTATAGCAATGTCTGGAAATGTTCTCTGGGTGCTGGTCTGATGGAGACTTTTTTTTCTGAACAATATTTTCTATAATGTGTAAAACCAATCATACCAGATTTTCTAGTGTTGCAAAGGAAAACTCGAGGTGCCTCCACACCTGATTGGCACTATGTATTGATGCTTTATCTCAGCAGTTATGAGTTAAAGATTCTTCACAGTGTGCACATAAAGAACAGTTGGGTCGGCATAAATGTATTGTAAGTGGGGAAAAATTAATCACATTGTGAACTCTGTATATATTAAAAATGGCTCATTCCAATGTCTGTTTTTGCCTTTGAAACAAAACAGCCTCAAAGGTTTAGTTGCAGTGTGCTGTTGAAGGACCACGGTTTTATTGCAGTGTGGTGTTGAATGACCACGGTTTTATTGCAGTGTGGTGTTGAAGGGCCCAGGTTTAGTGGCAGTGTGGTTTTTATATGATCCAGGTCTTGTTGCAGTGTGGTGTTGAATGAATTAGGTTTAGCTGCAGATTGATGATGAATGACCCCGGTTTAGTTGCAGTGTTTTGTTGAATAATCCAGGTTCTATTCCAATGTGTTGTTGAATGCCCCAGGTTTTGTTGCAGTGTGGTGTTGAATGGCCCAATTGGAGTGTGGTTTTGAATGACCCATGTTTAGTTGCATTGTGTTGTTGAATGACCCTGGTTTAGTTGCAGTATGGCATTGAATGACTCTGGGTTTTTTTTGCAGTGTGGTGTTGAATGACTCTGGTTGTTTTGCAGTGTGGAGTTGAATGGCCTAGTTGGAGTGTGGGTTTGAATGATCCATGTTTAGTTGCATTGTGTTGTTGAATGACCCTGGTTTAGTTGCAGTTTGATGCTGAGTGACCCCGGAATGGCCCAGTTGCAGTGTGGTGTTGAATGACTCTGGTTGTTTTACAGTGTATTGTGGAATGGCCCAGTTGCTGTGTGGTGTTAAATGACCCAGGTTTAGTTGCAGTGTGGTGTTGAATAACCCAGATTTTATTGCAGTTTGATGTTCAGTAACCCATGTTTTGTTCCAGTGTGGTGTTTAATAACCCTGGTTTTATTGCAGGACCCAGGTTAAGTCTGAGTGTGATGCTGAATGACCCAGCTTTTGTGGCAGTGTGGTCTTGAACGATCCAGGTTTAGTTATATTGTGGTGTTGATTGACCCAGGTTTAGTTATATCGTGGTGTTGAATGACCCAGGTTGAGTTATATCGTGGTGTTGAATGACCCAGGTTTAGTTATATTGTGGTGTTGATTGACCCAGGTTTAGTTATATCGTGGTGTTGAATGACCCAGGTTTAGTCATATCGTGGTGTTGAATGACCCAGGTTGAGTTATATCGTGGTGTTGAATGACCCAGGTTTAGTTATATTGTGGTGTTGATTGACCCAGGTTTAGTTATATCGTGGTGTTGAATGACCCAGGTTTAGTCATATCGTGGTGTTGAATGACCCAGGTTGAGTTATATCGTGGTGTTGAATGACCCAGGTTTAGTTATATTGTGGTGTTGATTGACCCAGGTTGAGTTATATCGTGGTGTTGATTGACCCAGGTTTAGTCATATCGTGGTGTTGAATGACCCAGGTTGAGTTATATCGTGGTGTTGATTGACCCAGGTTTAGTCATATCGTGGTGTTGAATGACCCAGGTTTAGTCATATCGTGGTGTTGAATGACCCAGGTTTAGTCATATCGTGGTGTTGAATGACCCAGGTTTAGTCATATCGTGGTGTTGAATGACCCAGGTTTCGTGGCAGTGTGGTCCTGAATGACCCTGGTTTTGTTGCACAGTGGTGTTGAATGACCCAGGGGATAAAAGGTTTTAAATCAGGACCAGAGAAATTTTAAACGTCATTTTTAATGTCTCTCCTTTATTCAGACGTGCATAACACACAGTGCCACTCAGTGGTCAGCAGCTGTATCAACAAGCTAACTCAAAAATCAGGACCTTGGAACACCTTTCTTTCTGAGACCTTACTTTTTTCTGTGGTTCATATCCTTGCTTTTCTTCAGCAGAGAGGTCCACAGGTAATCTCCTGGAGGGGAACAGCCGGATGCAGGTGTAATCTGGATGATGGACGCTTGACCGAGCTCCGTATCTCACTGCTACCTAGAGACCTGTTTCAAATGCGGGAAGAGACAGGAGCAGTCGGGATTAAGCACCGCCCGGATATTATTCCATCCGCATTGGCCTCACTCATTCGCTGCGGCGGCGCAATGTCAAACGTGTCCTAAAAAATGAGTAGTAGGTCAAGGCCATTAATAAAACATGAATCCGTTAACAGCCGAAACGACGCAGTGCACTTTGTGTACTGGCAGGGAACAGCGAACCCAAAAAACGTGTCCTCCTTGTCTTCCCCGTGTTTTTCTTCCTCTCATTCTCCCGCCCGTCTGTCAGAGATTAGAGGCGTGGAGGCGCGAGCCGGCCTGTCGTTCCCGAGCGGGGGCCGTCACCCCGCTAATGTCGCCGCTGTTTCAGGATTACGGAGAGGGACCTCTCACCCCTTCTCTCCGCTGCCTGCCGCAGATAAAAGTTTCTCCCTCTCTCTCTTTTTACACTTACACGAGCGGGCTGGCGGATAACGGCGGAACAATCAGCGCGTACACAAAGCCCGGGGCCCCGGCGACTGCCGACTTCGTTCCGCCATCCGTCACGGAGGGAGGACAATGCCACACACCTGTAGGGCCCCCTGAGGGCCACTTCATTATCTCGGGAACATACACGGTTAAAAAAACAATGGGAAGCGCGAGTGCCAGCTCCCCTCGGTGTGTAGTGACGGAAGGCTGCACTGCCTCCCTTTGTTGCAGGGCTTGTGAATCAGTCCTCCTGTAATTCAGTTTCTTTCAGGACACCACATGCCAGTGTAAGGAGCAGCTATGTATTTACACATCGCACAACACCATATACCATATACCACATGCCAGTGTAAGGAGCAGCTATGTATTTACACATCGCACAACACCATATATCATATACCACATGCCAGTGTATGAAACACCTATGTATTTACACATCGCACAACACCATATATCATATACCACATGCCAGTGTATGAAACAGCTATGTATTTACACATCGCACAACACCATATACCATATACCACATGCTAGTGTACGAAACCGCTATGTATTTACACGTTGCACAACACTATATACCATATGCCAGTATAAGGAACAGTTAGTTATTCATACCTGTGGTCCTTACTCTAGGTCAGGGGTCAGCAACCCTGATCCGGGAGAGCCACGGGGTGTGCTAGCTTTTGTTGTTACTCAGCACTTAATTGATCAATTAAAGCAGTCGATTACTCAGTTAACTGGCCTCACCTGGTTTCTTGGGTATGAATCAGTTGCTGGTATTAAGGCGAAAACAAAAACCAGCACACCCTGCGGCTCTCCAGGACCGGGGTTGCCGACCCCTGCTCTAGGTCCTGGGGAGCTGCATGGTGTGCTGGTTTTTGTTGTTACTCAGCACTTAATTGATCAATTAAAGTGGTTAATTACACAGCTAACTCACCTCACCTGGTTTCCTGGGCCTAAAAGGCAAAAACAAAATCCAACACACCCCTTGGCTCTCCAGGACCAGGAGTGAGGACCACTGGTTACACATTGCACAACACCACATGCCAGTATAAGGAACATATATTTATTTGTTCAGGACAATCATTTCATGTGAGGACAATTACATAATGTAAGGGTGATTCTTTAATGTGCGATACGTTGAATGGCATTTTTAATGTAAGAAGTCTTTAATGTAACCATTCATTTCATGTACACGCTTGTGGATTAATGCACTAAACTCACACTCACACACACACTCACACTCACTCACTCACACACTCACTCACTCACACACTCACACTCACTCACACTCACATACTCACTCACTCACCCATTCATTCATTCACTCACTCACACACTCACTCACTCACTCATTCACACACTCACACACACACTCACTCACACACTCATACACTCACTCACTCACACTCACTCACACTCTCACTCACTCACACACTCACTCACTCACTCACACACTCACACACTCACTCACTCACTCACTCACACACACACTCACTCACACTCACACACTCATTCACTCACACACTCACTCACACACTCACACACTCACTCACTCACACACACACTCACACACTCACTCACTCACTCACTCACACACACACTCACTCACTCACACACACACACACTCACACACACTCACTCACACTCACTCACACACTCACTCACTCACACACTCACTCACACGCATACTCACTCACACACTCACACACACACTCACACACACTCACTCACACACACACTCACTCACACTCACTCACTCACACACTCACTCACACGCTCACTCACTCACACACTCACTCACACGCACACTCACTCACACTCACACTCACTCACACTCACACACTCACTCACACACTCACTCACACGCACACTCACTCACACTCACACTCACACACACACTCACTCACACTCACACACTCACTCACACACTCACTCACACGCACACTCACTCACACTCACACTCACACACACACTCACTCACACTCACACTCACACACACTCACTCACACTCACACACTCACTCACACACACACACACACTCACTCACTCACACACTCACTCACTCACTCACATACTGGCCTCCCTGAGTGAGCATCTCCCCTAGTGTAAACTCAGTTCATTCACTTTTTCGCGCTGTGGCAGAAATGCACTGATAAAGGAATCTGGCAAAGTATTCGCAGCCCTTGAAACATTTGTAGAGGAATGTTTGTCATCCCAAAGCAATCTAAAAAGAGAGCAACAGAAATGCCATCATTTCTCCACTTTCAATTTCCAAAAGTAAGTCTAAGGCAGAGGCAGGCAAAATAAATGTTTTCACTATCTGCCCCAGAGAAAGATTTCTGTTTGGGTCTGCTTTGGGTCCCTTTCTTTTGTGCTTACTCTTTATCGACGGTACATTTGTATTAAAATCATTCTTCACCAATCACATATCAGTTCAGGTAAAACCCAGGAATGCTGAACTTGAGGAAGAAATTGTCCAAAGAAACCAGAAAGATCTTCTTACAGACCGACAATAGGGATAATCCCAGTCCAAAAGCAAACCTATGATGGCAGGATTTAAATGAAATTATACAAAAATTACATTTTCCATCAGAAGCGTCTGAGACATAATCCAGACTGTGCTTAATTGTACCAGGTTCCCCACCCCCTTTTTGCATACTCAAAAGAAACTACTAAACCCTGTGATCTTCCTTTAGCTCTCCCTCTCTCTCCCTCTCTTTCTCTCCCTCTGACTATCTTTGTCTCTCTCTCTAGCTCTCCCTCCCTCTATCTCGCTCTCCCTCTCTTTCTCTCCTTCTGACTCTCTCTCTATCTCTCTGTCTAGCTCTCCCCCTCTCTCTATCTCTCTCTGTCTCTCTCCCTCTCTTTCTCTCCCTCTGACTCTATCTATCTCTCCCTCTCTCTTTATCTGTCACTCTCCTCTCTCTATCTCTCCCTCCCTCTCTTTCTCTATCTCTCCCTCCCTCTCTTTCTCTCTATCTCTCCCTCTCTCTATCTCTCCCTCCCTCTCTCTATCTCTTTCTCTCCCTCTCTCTCTAGCTCTCCCTCTCTCTTTATCTGTCACTCTCCTCTCTCCCTCCCTCTCTTTCCCTCTCTCACTCCCTCTATCTCTCGCTCCCTCTCTCTCTCTCTCTCATGGCGTATGCTCCACTCTCTGTTTGCATATCTGTTTCCATACAGCAGAGTCAGTAAGACGCTGCAGTATATCCTGGGTAATAGGACCCCATTGGGCCGGGCCAGGTTTGATTCATAGGACCTGGCAGGGTGGGGAGGGGTGGGGGGCTGGCTGTTTGGCACTGGATCTATCCCACCATCCATCTTCAGCAAATATACAGTTATCTCCATAGAGAGGAACAGTGCAGGAACTCATTTACAAACACATACATGTTAGAGATAGGGGCCTGTCTGCATGTTCCAGGGATCCGAACGCATTAGTCAGACCACCGCATTAGTCAGACCAGCCATCTGATAAGGCCCCTCACTGGCTGAGCTGTAACTGGGGCTCTCACTGATGGAGTTGTAACAGGGGCCCTCAATGATGGAGCTGTTTCTGGGGGGCCACTCTGATGGAGCTGGTGGTGTCTGAGGCTCCTTTTGTCTGACGGTTAAGTGCAGAGTTCAAGGGCTTCATGAGAAAGTTGGATTTAATGATGGAGGCTGACCCTACCCTCCCAGTCTCTACAGTCGGTGCATTCCAGTGAAAGGTAGATCTTTGTGGTATGAGGCTACCAGACAGAGTCCGTTCACTGGAACAGTGCCTTAACAATATAAGCCATCGGGCAGTCCCAGTGCATTTTCACACAGACAGCAGTCAAAGTATTTGAGGTAGTCAGTAGCTAAGCTGTGTTAGTGCCTAAGGTTGGTCAGTATTTGAGGCAGTCGGTAGCTAAGCTGTGTCAGTGCCTGAGGTGGGTCAGTATTTCAGGCAGTAATAAATAATAATAATAATAATAATAATAATAATAATAATAATAATAATACTACTTTATTATATATCTGATGCTTTTATCCAAAACTTCTTACAGTTGATTTGACTAAGCAGGGAACAACCCCCCCCCCCCCCCCAGTCAGTGGAGGAGTGAGAGGAGCTGCCTTCAGTGGTAACTGCTGGGAGGTCATGGTGCCTCGTGCCCAGGGTGATCCGTGCCACACTCCACTGAAGACCCATCAGCTCCTTCCCACCCACCTCCCTTCTTACAGCTGACTTCAAGTGTCACCATGGCGATCCAGGACTGGGACCCAAGGACCACAGAACCAGGGAACCACACAACTGGAGAACCGCAGAACCAGAGAATGTGGTTATGTCCAGCCACCAGTTAAGCAGTATCTCCTACAGAGATGCAAATGTCCATCCCTCCTCTCTGTGCTGGTAGTCAAGGCAATAGATTTTACCTTTGAGTGGGGTAGGTGCAAAGATTCCTCAACCTGCTGAACTCCCCACCCCCCAACCCCTGGCTGGGTTCTTCTCTTCTTATCTGGTCTACAGGTCATGGTCTACAGCTGTCTTTGTTCTTTCCACAATGCTCATTACTGATACTTCCTGTAGATTTGTATTTCAAGTTTACATATCGTCATTATTGATCTTATCCAGAGGGACTTGCCTAACTGAGTAGGCTACTTGTCTAAGTCGGAATTGAACTTGTGACACGTCCTTCTTTCTGATGGGGGTAGGCCATTACCTGAAACTGTGTGAGTCTTGAGTTACCTAGTTTGACGTGGTCACCCTGTGCCAGACTGACTGAGCCTTTAGCATTTCTGGTTCTACCTGCAACGGGCCACTTCGCATGGAGGATGTCTCCTTGTAAAATAAATAAATAAATAAATACAAAGTCCAAAGCACACCCCGCCCTGTTTAGAATTAGGACGGATTCGTTGCCAGCGTCAGTGCTTCAATCGGAGTATAAGAGCGGCAATGGAATCAGACGTGGTGGTTTTCCGCCGCAGAAATAAACAGCGTTTCCTCGTCTAAAGTGGGATTTGAATCTTAGATGCGGCAATACTTTTCTCCAACGTAGATAATCTATTCCCTGGAATAAATTGTCCTATTAAAATAAAATGTAGCCTATATACTTTTAATAAATTGAAAACGCTTGTTTGAATCTGCAGTAATTTGGAAGCAATCCCAAGCACGTCGCGAGGCTAGTACGAAATAAGATTATTTGCCATGTATTATAATGTATGCGCCGGATTTATACGACCAAACAGTGTCACTGAACCCCCAATGAAATGTGCGCTTATTTATATGCAGTTATTCAGGTATGCAGTAAATTCCAATTACTTCTTTAGATTTCTATTTAACATGGAGGAAATATGAGGGGAGACGCTCTGTGTTTTTGAGAAGCAATTGTAAATCTCTTTAACTCGGTCTCCGCTGCCTGACGAAGGGAAATATATGCAACCTGCTCAACGTTGATGACTGGACCAATGACATTAATTCATGGATGAAGAAAGACGAGGTGTGATTCAAACATTTAACGCTGCCACAGTCATTATGTGGGACAGGGAGGATTTCAATGTTTTTTTTTTACCCCTAGTATGGTCCCCTTTCAATTAATAATTCCTTACGTTTAGCATTTTAATGGCCTTATTAATAGCTTTATCTCTCCGCTGCGTCCACGGCATCTGCCCGTCGGCTAGCGCACTTTTGAAGGGGATTGCCGGCGGGCCCGTTCTAGCGTGCGTGCGTGTGGCTCTGTGTTAAAAGACCCGAACATATTTATATCCCCACGCGCTCAAACCCCAGACCGACTCCCCCGGCCCTAAATCCCATCCGCCCCCCATCCCCCACCCCACCTCCAGTGCGTCCGCTGACGTGCAGCATGCCGAAGTCACCGGGTTTTGCCTATGCATTAGCCATCCATTTCAACCGCCTGACACCTCTCCAACATAAAACCGTAAGGCAGGAGTAAAATATCTCTCTCCTGGCGAAAATAAAGCTTTGTCTCCCCGCTGATCTATAGGATATAAAATAAAGCCGTGGCTTTGACGGCGGCTTTACCTTATGCAAGGGTTGCTTTTGCGGGCACAAAAGGCAATGAAGACGAATGGAACGGGTTGCCTGTGGCGCATATCCCGTTGTCCCCAGCATCGTTCTCTCTCCCCCTCCTCAGTTCAGTCCACTCTTTTCAAATAACCAGAACAGCATTATTACCCTATTTATATTTCGATCTGAAAGTAACATTAAAAGTAAAATCATTTCCGTTCAGCCTATTCTGCATCTTAGAAATAGATTATTACAGCATTCTCCGCTGTTTGGATTTAAACTCTAAAATACGCTGTCTAGAACGACAGTAGGCTGTAGGCCTAAATTGATTACTATTTCAGTTGCACGTTATTTTGAGTCATGTGGGAGTCTACTATCTAAACCTCGCATGAAGGAGTGTTGTAGCAAGAAGAAATATGTTTAATCTCGAGGTATTTCTGAATTGCTTTATTTCTCTCTTTAAAGCGTTTTTTATCAGAGGTATTTCTCTCTTTCACGGCACTGTTCAGTGGTGCGGAACAGCGATTTCTTGATTCCTGTTGCTCTGTGTGTTCTCCAAATTCCTACGATTCCAAACACGCTGGAGCCATTTGAATAGCAACCGCATTTTTTGGTGGAAATACACGTAGTTTCTCATTATTTGTCATATATTGAGCTCTTGGTCGACATGTGGAAAGTCTTACTAATACCATATATGCGTAATGTCCGTAGCTTATATCCCTGTTCAAATTTGAAGACGTAGGCCGAGCATTGAATCGAATAGGACATAGGCCTATGCCCATTTCAGATGTATTGCTTTATAAGCTGTTTCCGGTTCTCTTCCGTAGGCAGAAGAGAATTTGTTTATACTTACATTTTATACTTACTTACAATTATATTTATTAATTATTATTATTATTGTTATTATTATTATTATTATTATTATTATTATTATTATTATTGTTGTTGCTGTTGTTGTTGTTGTAGCCTACATTTAACAAAAAACAGACAGCTCATAATGTATTTGCCTAAAGCCTACATGTATTTATGAATTAATTAATTTGTGTTGGCCTATTTGTTTTTGTTTTTTGCACTTCCTGTCTAACGCACAGCATAGTCTTCACTTTGGTTTTGTGTACACCTCACACAAAATAAATAACAGGCTGATAAACAGAAGTGTATCAGCGTACACCGTCCTGCGTCCCTCAGTTTTAATCATGCCTGGGCTGTCGGTATCTGCAGCGGACAGGGCTGCGCTTGCTCCCGGGACATAAACGCGCAAATCTGCTCCAGTACAGGCGCTATCTGCTGGGTCTCAGCCCCGCTGTCCTGTCCCCTGAGTATTGCACATACCACGATAATATCTCAAAGGGAGTGGTTATCACCAGACATTATATTATAATCATTAGTGATCCCAGCCCTTTCACCCGTATTGCAGAATAAGCGCTGGGAACCATTAATCTAAACTAGAGCAACTGTTCGCAATGACTAAACCATGTTCCAATCTCGGTCGACAGGGAATAATGTAATCATTTCTCATTTCTGCATGTGAAAAGTAATAGTGAGAGAGGTCTACTACAATCAAATGGTGTTTTAGCAGGAAAAAACTTTATTTGTTTCTGTGTGGCAGGTCGTATTCTTCTGTAACGATTAAAATATGTATTTCCGCAGATAAGAGTGGAGCGATTAAGCGCAGGCGCAGGTGGGACAAGGAAGATTCCATTTTTGTCTTCGTGCCTCGAGCTTTGATTTAATAAGTAGTTGCAGATGAGACCTGGGATGCCGTGAAACTGCGCTTTGCCCCGATTTCCCCATAAAAGGCATTCTGCATTATAACGAATGTATTTCCAAGACTGTAGAATTGTGGAGCGCCAGTATTTTTACTGACTGCTTCAGTATTTTAATAGCTACTGCTTGTGTTGTGTTTGTTTGTAGGAGCGTCTTCTCCTCGGACCGGCGGAGTGGTCACGGTACTTTTCCCGAAAGGGCCGACTACAGGCCTCGAGCGTGCTTCAGTATAAAATGTAAACAGTTGTATTTAAATAATAACAAGTTTGCAGAATGTGGAACACGCGCGTGACCAAGCGTGCTGTCCCGTCTGCGTTTGATTATCGGTTTTGGGAGAGAAGTAACAGCTGTTGCGGGGCGGCGAGAGGAGATCTATAAGTTCTATCGAATTTCTCTAGCCAGTCTGCTACAGAGTTGGAAAGTCAGGAAAATGTTTTGTTGAGTTTTGTGGTCAATATCCAATGATGCCTTCGGCATATGCTTGTGTGGCGCTTCAAAAACTCGTTACAGCAACTTAACGGATCTGTTTGGCGTGGGTGACAGCCGCTTGACGTGATATCAAAGGCTTTTCAGACAACTTCGTTTTGTTTGAATTAACATTTATCAGGAAAAATAAGCCCAGTCTAGAACCACCCCGATTACTTTACGAGGGCCTTTTTGTTTCAGGCAGTTCGTTTATGCAGACGACTGTGAGCAACGTCACGGAGTCAAGGAGGCTGGGAATTACGGCCGTATGATATTACTGTGGTCTCTTATCGCCCCTAATCTGTTTTGGCATGCTGTGGGCGAGGACTGTGAGCGGCCCTTCACCCCGCTGGGGCATGCAGCGCCGCTGCCACCGTTATTCAGCCCCTTTGAGTGACAGGCGTCCATTTCGCGCCCGCCTCTACACTCCTCCACACCGAGGAAATAAAGACTTTTTTGAAATAGGATGCAATCCAAACCACGTGATTCAAACCTCAGATCCAAAGCGTTCATCACTACACCGCAGCCCTTCGATTCTGAAGCACGTGGACAGTCTGTAACGGATGACAGTAGCGTACAGTCGCTTGGTGACGAAGATGTGCAACCCGGTAGTTTTATGGAGTAGCTGTCACAATTGTGCGTTAACGGTCCGGGTTTCCACTCAAAACACGCATCCCCGAAATGTGAAGGAAGGTGACCATAATTGGATTGCTATACAAGTTAAATGATAAATAGTGTTTTATTAGGCTACACAACGATTCTAACTAGCCTATATTAGGCTACATTTGCATACATTCGTAAATGACCTACATTTTAAATTTTATTTTAAAACATAAAATAGGCCTACTTTAAAATACGACCTTTAAACGTGTTTTTGGAAATGGCTGCGTAAATGGATTGACATATTAGGATACGCATATAGGCTAATGATGGGAGTATTGTGCTTGTGCAGATCTTACTGACACATCATGGTCTATTTTCTTCTCTCCTTGGTAAAAACCAGAATATTTGCCTCGAAACTCAATCATCTGATTTATGGATGGCGCATATACTCAAAGCTGTGGCAATGGTTGATTGAACTGAATAAATAAAATTAAAATATTACACACCTAGTTTAGTTCAAGATTCGTTTTCCTCTTTTATGAAGTTTGAAAGCAGCAAAGAGATATTTCTTCCATATTTAATAGCCTCTCAATTAATTCATGCTGCATGTCTGCTGTTTTCATTTTGGCTTTTTGTGTTTCAGCATAGGTTCATTGCTTACGTTTCTTGAAATAAATAATTTAAATTGTTTTAATTTAATATTATTTGTAATGTTACATATTAAAACGAGTCCATTACTCGTATTATAGATTCGATTTTAATTGCTGTAACTTGATTTTCTAACTGTTTTCTAACGGTCCCGACACGCGCAGCTGATCAAAGTAGCAGTCGGGGCTGTATCACTTTTTTATAGGAGACACCGCGAGTCCGCGATCACAAACTGCACCGTGCAGTCAAACTGGCCGGGTTAAGGTCACGCCGTAATGCATAAAAATTACACATTATGAATGGATTTTAAGACAAGTAGCCTAGCCCTACAGGTCTATCTATTCTCCCCTCAACCTCGCAAAACGCTATTTAATGCTTATCAATATTTTTCAATTGTTTATAAAATTGTTCTGAAAAGCAATAATCATTTGTAATTTGTTTAATGATAGGCTACGTCTGAAAATTGAAATGCACGTTTGAACTTGATTCCACCACTTAAAAAGCTTGCATTTTGCCTGGACCTTATTCATATGTATCATATGTAGTAGGCCTACAAGCACTTGTATCGGTGACAAAATGTATTAGTGTACATTCAAACGCCATAGCCCTTTATTTAAACATTGCATTTGGTCTTACCATACAGTGAGGGCGAAGTTTTCAGTTGTACAAACAGATCACATGCAGATGCGTATAGCCTATATAATATAATATTATATTATAATGACCGTAGTTTAATATAAATATGATTTAGTAAATGCCTGGCAATTGTAGGACTAAAATGAAATCTAGTCAAATCAATGCACGGATTGCCCGCTGTTTAAACTGTTCGCAAGCTTGCCGGTCGCGCGCCAAGGATAAATCCACTGAACTTGAACTTCCGACCACCGGGGCAAGTGGACGTTGTACCAGAAGATTTAAGACTGACAGAGGACCTTTGCAGTTTATATCTTTGAATCTTAAGGATGTAAAGAGAAGCGCTGCGGGGTGGGGGGGTGGGGGGGTGTTGTGTGTTGGCCAATACCTGTATTAGGCATAATGACCTTTTCAGCGGTGAAATTACTTATATCCCCTTCAGCTATGAAACAGAGCAACATAACAGGCTGCACGGGAGAAACACGTAGTCGAAATCTAGACAAGCATTCTCACTTGACGCACAGTTTCATCGCTCGGTTTCTTGGGGTAGTGCATTTTTCAATCGATAGCTCCCTCTAGCCTTGGTCCTTATCACAGCTCTGAATTCCTCTGTTGCAGGAGGAATAATTAAAATTAGCGCGTCTTTGGAAAGAAGGGACCCTTGGCGATTGCGTCTACTTGAAGAATACAAGGTAAAATGGAATTATGCATTCGTGTCGTTTTCATTCAAGAGTTGAATCGTAAATTCCACCTCTGCAGGAGATAAATCCGCCTATACAGTCTATTGGAGCGCGCAAACATCTGCGTGCATTTTTGTCACCGTTTTTTGAGTTGAATCACTCTAGTGTGTATTGTCACATTGTGACGTCACAAACCATTATACTTAAAAAAATATATATGAATTCAGTGATCGAAAACTTCAAATGACTTCAAATGAATTTACTAACCTTGCCACGATAAATCTTCCACAATAAATGTTTAATATTGTTTACTGCCACAATGATCTATTTATGTAGCTATTTATCTATTATGAAACATGATAATAACATGCATGTAATGCATTACTACTTACTAATGTACAACTCATGCAACAAATATGCTAGTCTGGCATACTGTTCATACGTTTGGCAAGTCTGTGTGGAGTTCTTTATTACTTTATTATAATAAAGTATAAAAAGTAATAAATGACTTGAATTCATTCCAGACTATAGTATCATGAATAGTGTTTATTGCAACAGTTGTATATTAGCCAGTAGTAATGCATTGCATGCATGTCATTAGTGTTTCTAGTTGCACACTAGATAGATAGATAGATAATAGCGACAGACGGAGTAGAGGTATTTGGAAAAAATAGTTTGAGTGACTAGGGGAAAAGCGACCGCACTAAACAAGCATCTACTTATCACCCACGACCACAAAAGATTGAAATGCGGAGTAAATGCGTTGATAGAGGCGGGGCTGCGTATAGGGGTGACAGGTTGAACGCTGTCGCGATGTGGACCTTTATGTAAGCTGTTAGTTCAGAAATAAGTCGGGTGAGAGCGAGCAGGGTACGGGAAGTCGTTTGAAACACCCAGCATCTGGCTCTCTTTCCTGCGCGACTGATTGTCTTGAAATTACCCTCAAGGTGTCATAGACGGCCAAGTGTTGTCGCCTAACTGTCAAAGCTCTCGTTTGGAGAAGCCCCTCTGTTCCACACACACACACACACACACACACACACACACACACACACACACACACCCCCCTTTCCCTCTCAATTCTCTTCGCTTTGAGACGTTGGTGGAAATATGACCAGATGCTCATCAGATGAATTAAAAGGCACTCACACGCACACTACAAACACACACGCGGGCACATAAGAGGTTGGGAAGGGGGGAAGAGGGAAAGGGAGGGCAGGGGGGTGGTTCACAAAAACAGAAAAGAGATGCAGGAGCGCGAGATGTTGTGTGTTCATCTCTTATCTGTTATTCTTCCCTGAAAAACACATGTCATCCGAGGGTCCCAAAGTCAAAGGGAACGCTCCCCAGGCGCTCTCGCGCAGCTGTCACCACGCCGCTCCGTGGGCCCAGTGCACGCGCGGCCCCACCGCGCTGCTTTACATGAGAAGCAACCCATATGCACGGGGAAGCGCCGCGTATTGATTCCAAAATTCAACTGGAACATTTGCACAATGTACGCCGCCGGAATACAAATGGCTGTGAAGGTAGCTCTTTCTTGGCAACATTGGAGGGAGCGTGCGTGTGTTTTTCCTGGGGGGAGGGGGGGAACCCCTGTAGTGAGGGGATACGTGATTATGTAAGATTAGCTGCAGTTTAAATACGAAGTCACATCTTTACAGGCTCCGTGGGATAAGCAGAGACTATAAGCAATGATAACACGGCTCTGACAGTCGCACCCCCGACACTTGTCTGTGCGAGCAGGTGTGCTGGCTATGGAGTCACTCGCCCGCTTGTCTGAAGCCAACAGTGCAAATAATGTTGCTTTGTTACTAGGCTACTCTCTCTTTGATGTATTATTATTATTATTATTATTATTGTTGTTGTTGTTGTTGTTGTTGTTGTTGTGTTGTCTGTTCTTCTGTCTTTTATTTGTTTGTTTTTGGTGTGTTACCTGTATTTGTAGGTAAGATTAGGCTACATTTTTAACTAAATAAGACAAAACATTCCAGCCTGTCGCGCCTCTTTCGGACCCTGAAATAGCTGTGAATTTAGTTGTGGAGGCGTGCAGCGGGATTAGGCGACTATATAAAAATGTAGTCTAATTATTGCGCATTGTTTCTTCGGACCGTAGAATATTTCAGAATGTTGCACTATACTAACGCAGGGTTTCGAAAGCGATCTTCCGTCTTGGCCCAATAACCAATAAAAGGAACCGACTGACCAATTAAGTACGTCCATTCCAATACCGTTATTTTTACTGTCCATGTACAGTATATTATTAGAGGTAATTACGCACAGTTTTCTGGGGTCCGCCTCAACAAACGAGGAAACGAGGAAGGTCGGCCCTCGCTGGATGTTTATTGGTGAATTGCAGGTGAATTGCTTTAACAATCTTAATTTAACACCCAAATGTGTCGGGCCAGTCAGTAGGTGTCGGGGTGATTTAGCAACCTGTAAACTTTAGTGCCTCTTCGTCATTCACGTGCCCTCTCGCCCGACAAAAGACCAAAGGCAGCTCCAGTCCTGCTGAGGACCTGACTGTTTTAATGTGTTGATTGCAAAATCAAAGTTAAAAGGTTTCTTATGGAACTTATACACGTGTTCTTCTAATTAATCTACGGCGTACTATTCACGTAGTCATTATTTAAAAATCTAATACATGGCCCACTTAGAACCAACCTATAGCTAGGCTACCTGTAGCTACATCAAACGTGTCGTGTAAATGAATGGTTGGGCTTAGATAAATTAATGGATAAACCATCCGAGCTAACCAATACGCATTAAAGTAAAAGCGTTGGTCATGTTGAATGGCAGCTTACCTCTCAACGCCCCCTCCTTCAGGATGACCTCCACTTCCGCCAGCTACTCCCAGGGTTTTTGTTTGTTTTCATTTTTTAAAGGCACGTGCGTATATATTATCTAACGGTTGACAATTTGGGCTATGACTTTTTAACATTTTATATCGCAGGGCAAAGTTCGTCTCTTCCGTCACAAGCGATAGCTATCGGTCCCTTTTTATTTCTTCTCTTTGCTGTGAATTTACCTCACGTTGCATGTGACCTTAAAATTTACCAAAACGAAGAGTTCCTGACTTAATTCTATGCTGATTATTCACTTAACATAACATGACACTATTGCACTGTTTCCAAATAATAACTATATAGATTGTTGTTCTAGTTGTATTAATGATAACGAACTCTTTCCTCGAGATAGAGGCAATAAGCCAGCCGCGATACAAATAGGCCTACATCACATAAGACGGCTTTGAAATATGAAATTCTAGGCAATCCTCAGTGACAGTCGCAAGCCTAAAAGGCCTGCGGACCCCAATGCAGTCAGAACTGCAACAACCCTTTTTAAGAAAGATATGCAAAAGACATAGGATATCTACCTTGTCATATGCAGCGTGACGTCCGTATAGAGCTCCGTAGCCATGCAAACTATAGGTAGCCTACCGTTTTACCTCCCTACATGATTTAGGGCTACCTACCACATTAACTAACGTGACAGTTTGAGAGATATTTTGCCAATTGGTTTGCTCTGTTCCCTATAAATAGTACAGGCTAGAGTGCACCGGCAGAGCTTGGAGGGGATAGCTAATGGTTACTTGGACAGCAAGGTGCTGATTGGTTTCGGCCTCACCTGACGTCACGAAGCAGTGAATAAGGCTGGCTGGTGTGCTTTGAGGATCATGCAGAATACTGTAAGCAGACGGAGAGGCGTCAATCCCGCACAGATGATCCGTGTCCAGTCCGAGGAGAACCACTGAACTGGAAGGGAAGCTACGTACTTGTTAACGAAATTGTTGGGTCTGCGTTTTTGGCTTCCCTGCTAGAATTCACCAATGGATAAACGGACACGTGAAAGTGCATTGTTACGTTTGTAGGCACGCTTGGTTTTCTGTGTATCAGTGCTGTCCAAAAATAATAACTCACATTGTGTGCACATCGGTCTCCCATCAATGCACCTCTTTAAGGAGCACGCTGAAGCGCGGATAACCTGTGGTGCTTTCAGTTTCGCCGATCTCTCGCTGCTGATTAGATTTTTTACATGTGTATTCGTTTAATTTATTTGGGTATTCATTTGTTTGCATGGAAGAGGAACCTGAGGATTGACTGTCGAGGCTCACAAAGCTGTCCTGCTACCTCATACCGAAACATACCTGAACTTCTGCTCATCTCTCACCTGGATTTTGGACGCACGGATCTGCCTACTGCTCACTTGCAAAGGAAGGAGGAAAACGGAGGGGAAAGAGAGGAGAGGAGCCGTTATTTTATTCCTCTGTTAAACAACTCGAAACACGGACACGTGGAAAAGGAACCAAAGCCACTATTTTAAATCTTCTTTTTTTTTTTTTTAAAGAAGAGGATCATATAGTGACGCGAAAAACCTCAGGCTATTGAAAGGCACTGTAGGACGGCGGGAGAGAGCCCAAAGACGATGGTCCATTGCGCCGGGTGTGAGAGGCCTATTCTGGACAGGTTTTTACTCAACGTCCTGGACCGGGCATGGCACGTCAAATGCGTGCTGTGCTGCGAGTGTAAATGTAATTTAACAGAGAAATGTTTTTCTCGGGAGGGAAAACTATACTGCAAAAACGACTTCTTTAGGTAAGCGCATTGCAAGGAGCACGCCATTTGCCTCGGCTTGCTCTGCCTGAGATACATATACCTGTGTGTGTGTGTGTGTGTGTGTGTGTGTGTGAGAGAGAGAGAGAGAGAGAGAGAGAGAGAGAGAGAGAGAGAGAGAGAGAGAGAGAGAGAGAGAGAGAGAGAGAGACATAGGAAAACATAGACCGGTAACTTTTCCTATACATACAAATATTTGTACGCCTATATAATAGTGTAATTATGAAGTCTGTTTTGGGGTGCTTTTTTAGGAAATTCACTATTTTCCGATAACGGCATTTCAGTTTCATATTGAATGATAATTGCATTAATAGCCTTCTGTTCGTGAAATAGCCTACCAGCATTGACATACTGAAACTGTAGATAATTTAAAATATTGGAATGTCTGTTTTTGTCGCTTTTGGGCCTACTTTGTACTCTGAGCATATTAATTTAATGTTAACGAAAATAGGTTTAATTATGGATCCGATGTCATGTTTAGTAGCTGGATGCATTTAAAAGTAGGCTATTATACATTTTTCGTATTTGGTACATGGGCAAGTTTAAAATGTATCAGAAATTCAGTAGCCTACACTTTATGTTGCTTTTTTATGCGTTTTATTTTTAGATATTTTTTTTTTTCTATACGAAATTGACGAGCGAAAATGTTTATTGCTTCAAACTGGAGGCCTGACAATTCAGTCATTTATGCTAAACTTAAACATCAGCATAAACGAAACGGGAAGAAAGAGTGTTGCCCTGTTTGATGCGAAACGGGGTTTTGGACTGATAAATTAGAAAGTGATTAGGTTACCGGGTAATTAAATGAGTGTTCATTTGTATTGTTATGTTAAGCAAAGAGCGGGTTCAGTAAGCGTCTGCGCAGCCCTCTTTGGTGAGGGTTTTGGAGGAAATGGCACGTTGTTTACTGCGCTTGGCAGCCAATGGAGCCGCGGGGCTCGACACCGTGCCAGGGCTTCGGGAGGACGTGTAACCTGGCGCCGTGGCACGCGCTTTACGCAGCGCCGCACGTTGGCCGCCGTTCGAGGGGAGACTCGTTAAGTGGATTTGAACAGTAAACCTGAAAAGGGAGAACCCGCTGACAATGCAATCACAGACTTAGTCAACACATTTGTAAGCAAATTGAATACACATAATTTACATACGTACACTGTTAAATTTAACACCAGTGTAATGTAATCATTATCTATTGTATTGTGCTATTATTATAATTGCTTAAGGTTTTGCTGATGTATTACATAATAACTGACAAATATCGTCAGTACTTTCAGGACAATTATAGTAAATTGACTACGCAGCAAATTTGAAATTTGTAGGCAATTTCAATTTTCAAATCATAAGGAAAACATGGATCCACCATTGTTTATATTTTATTAGATCCAATATATTACACAAATGATTCTTATTTCCTTTTCTTATTGTAAATATGTATTATTTTATTTATATCCACCAAACTTCAAATGTGTGTGTGTGTGTGTGTGCGTGTGTGTGTGTGTGTGTGTGTGTGTGTGTGTGTATAATTAGTTGTAAACTTGTGTGATTTCAAGTATAATTACAGCAAAAACTGAAAGCAACTGGCGCAAACTTGACTGCTTTTAAAAAATGATGTAGGCCTTATTTACCTTTCTTTATAGGCTATGTATATATATATACATGACATATTATTTTACAAAATATTATAGAATATAATACATTAACTATCATATTGTTATTTAATTGGAATCTCTAAATAGCGAGGTCTGGTTCAGTTCAGTCGTTACAAACTGTTAAAAATTGTTCATATGAATTAAAAACGATGAATTGCTATGAAAAATATTTTTTCTCGCTTCTGACGAAATCTTTATTTAAAATATTTGAAACAAATTAATATTTGGTAGAGCTAGTGCTGTCGTTGCCCATGAATTAACGGTTTTATTTTAAATAAATGAGAAAGCAATGCTCGTATCATATTTAGTCTCCATACGTTCCAGGTAATAGTAGTCGATGACACACTCCTCCACGTGCCGTCCCCTAACAGCGTCTCTTTCGTTCCGCAGGCGGTTTGGTACGAAGTGCGCGGGTTGTGCGCAGGGGATCTCGCCGAACGACCTGGTTCGGAGGGCGAGGAGCAAGGTGTTCCACTTGAACTGTTTTACCTGCATGATGTGTAACAAACAGCTCTCTACCGGGGAGGAGCTCTATATCATCGATGAAAACAAATTTGTTTGCAAAGAAGATTACCTGAGCAACGGCAACGCGAAAGACGCCAGCCTTCTCTCAGGTATGGTCCAAGCGGGCAAAGTTAAATATGCAATTATGCATTTTAATTTTCAGCCTCTCAACGTACATAGGCCTCTTTGTGGAGCATTAGTTATTATTCGTGTAAATTTACATTGAGAAAAAATGTACTATTGGAGTTATTCAATGCTTCAACTTAATTACGGACCTTTGTGGACCCTATAATATCCAATTAAGAAGCATGCATTTTTCTCTGAAATTCGTTGCATTGGAAAAGAGTTGATTATTGCAGGTATATGATATACAAACTAGCATTTAAGGATTGTTAGACGACTGTAGGACAGATATATTCAGTAATATTCGGCCTACTGTTAAATTTTGTATTCGTATTGTAGAAATAATGTCTCAATAAATAATGTCAATAATGAATATGTATCCTTAATAATACATCATTCATAGTGTATGCTTAAACAGGCATATATAGAACTGATTTGTAAATATATTATATATAATTACAGAGTATAATTACAGAGTACAGATAGTAAATTATTGCATATATAATTTACATATATGTAAATTATATATGCAATTATATAGGTTAGGCCTACACGTAAAACATTATTTTAAAATCCTATTTTAATTCCAAATTATCTTGTACTCTTCACAGTTACAGCATGCAGTGACCCTAGTATGTCTCCAGATTCTCAAGATCAGTTACAAGACGATGTCAAGGACTCGGAAATTGCTAACTTATCGGACAAAGAAGGAGGTAACAACGAGAATGACGACCAGAACCTTGGCGGAAAGCGACGTGGGCCACGAACCACCATCAAAGCCAAACAACTGGAGACGCTAAAAGCCGCTTTCGCTGCGACCCCGAAACCCACTCGGCACATCAGGGAGCAGCTCGCGCAGGAGACGGGACTGAACATGCGCGTAATTCAGGTCAGTTGATGAGTTTATGCACTAAAATTAAACTTGGCAGTTGATTGCGAAATATTACGGATGCAACTGTTACTTGAACTGTTCTTGACATGGGAATGAGTACACTTGACAGAGTGATAACATAATGATTTTTCCTGATTTGTCGTGGTGGTGGTGACGATGGTTGGGACGGAACCACCTTTAGTTATGCACCTGTGCAGCGAGTTTTTAGACTTCACAGTTTGTCTGTTTCTACCTGTTTACCAAGTATCCCATTTGTGGGATATGCCATCATATACCTATCATGTTTTCTCCTCATTGTCATATGTATTTTTGATGAACGTGACGTTGAATTGAAAAGCGGAATAATTTGTGGCCTACAATTCAATAATTCATTGCCTTTTAAGCCTGGGTGTGTCGAAGTGTCCCTGAGCAAGACACTTACCGCCAAATGCCGACGAGCTGGTTGATGCCTTGCATGGCAGCCAATCGCCGTTGGTGTGAGTGTATGTATGAATGGGTGAATAAGAAGCATCAATTGTACAGCGCTTTGGATGAAGGCGTTATATATGGCTGCAGACATTCACCATTTACCATAATGACCGAAACACCTGCCAACTTGGCAACGCAGACGTCACATTTTGCCACCACTTTTGAGCATGCTGTGCGCGTGTCCAGCCCAGCGTAAATATGTCGATCTCAGCCCAACGCAGCCTCACCCTAGTTTAGGATGAATCATGCGTTCGTGTTAAACAACTACAATTTCTTCTTGTTTTTGTCCTTCTCAGTTAGTTGAATTGAAGTGTTAATACAGTTTTATGATGTCGCCTGTACCTTTTTGTGAAGGTGGGTGAAATAACGTAGGCTAGTTGTCTGACATAAGAATAAAAGTGAATTGAAATTTCAACCAAACTGGACGCTAGCGGAGACAAAATTATGCAATTTACCAGAACTCAGGTATGTTTACGAATCCAGCCTGGAATATAGTTGCCTCGAGTAAGCGGTGTGCGGGATGTGGTAATGTATTAATATGAAATTTAACAGATTATTAATGGAGTGGCGAGGTTAGATATGTACCACGGTAAATTCTAATTAGTCGAAGGAATTCAAGGGTATATATATATATATATATATATATATATATATATATATATATATATATATATATATATATATATAATAACCTATATATCATATATATAATAACCTCACAGAGCCGGTTAATACATCCGTAACAACCCTCCTATTAAGCAGTAATTGTAGATTTAAAGTCCCCACTGAAGCTCCCGCAGTCGGGGTAAATGGTGGGTTAGAAGGTCATTAAAGAGAGGTTAGATCGGAGACGCTGGGAGTGACGATAATTAGGAGTAATCATGTCATGACACTACGAATTCGCTCAATCAATTCAGCTCATCCCAGACGAATCGCATAACATCTTACACAGAGGCTACGTCCCGGGCTGCAACCAAGACCACGAGCACATACAGCGAGCTAACTACTTGTTGCTACAATGAATATTAGTATTTTTTCTTATTGTTGTCTTTGTTGCTACGCTGTTCTCGTCATCAAGTGATATCATATTGCTCATCAAAGTTTGTTATGGGCTATGCTAAATATTTAAACATTATAGCAAAATATGGTGCGATTTTGCTTAGCGCGTTAAATCCATCTTGATTTGTTTTAGTGGATGTATATAACATATTGGGGGTTGTTGTTAATTTGCATTTCATTCCAATTTCTCCGGCGTGATTAGTCAGCATTTATTTCCATGATAAAAGAAAAAAAAATTGTAAATGCAGTTGTAAATTGATGGCCATAAAAAACGGCATCTCTGCTGTATTTTGCTAATACATAATACATCTCTACATACACCATGACACTAAGAAGTGTTGCTATTGGGAGTTTGTTTTGAACTATTGGTTAGGCACGTATAAACATACTGAGATCCCTTTTTTCTGTAGCAAATCATAATTCCACAGATTGTAATCTTGTGGAACCAGGATTAAATTAAGAAAAACATATGTGTGCTTCAGTAAATTAACCTTTATTTTATCTTGATATTGTATATGGACTATCCGCTGTTTTACTGTGTGTGGTGGGGAAAAATACCTGAGCAAAAATGTTTGTCAAGTTGTATGTTGTTGCAGAAGTAATTTCATTTTAACTAGTCTCAGTGTTTGTATTAATGATTTAATTGTTTGCAATGCGCAGGTATGGTTCCAGAACCGGCGGTCCAAAGAGAGGCGGATGAAGCAGTTGAGCGCGCTGGGCGCCCGGAGACACGCGTTCTTCCGGAGTCCAAGGAGGATGAGGACGCTGGTGGATCGACTGGAGCCGGGGGAACTCATTCCAAACGGCCCGTTCTCCTACTACGGAGGTCAGCGGGCGCTTCACTGGCTTTATCTTTTTTCGCGAGTGTGTATGAAATGTTGCGTGTTCCAGTGTGTTTGTCAAGCGCATCTCCCATTCGTCAAGACGCCCCACGAGGCCTTTGAAGACCGTAAGAGCTTATCTGATGAGCGCTCGCAATCAAATGGAAATGGAATGCAAAGAAACAAATATTGACCAATGATTTTTCAAATGATTGCTTAGTAATGCCCTCTATTTATTATTATTATTATTATTATTATTATTATTATTATTATTATTAAAACGCCGTCTACGATTTATTCCACCGGTACAGAGGTTACGTCAATTACATTTGCGGTACGGACAGCTTTTAGAACGGTACCTAGGCATATATTTTTTCATGAAAGATTATCAGACCATAAATAATTTTAGCATAATTAAGAACAACTTGTTCCGCAGCATTCATGTGGCCTACTTTAACCTTCGCAGACATCCCTGGTGTATTGCCACTGACGAAATTTGAATCGAAGGAGCGTTCATTTTAAAACCGGAATATGAGTAGCATTGTAGTACTTTCTCAATGCATAGAAAGCTTTTATGTCAATACAGTGAAGTCAGATGGAGTCTGTCGGACTATGTCAAACCGCTGTGCTCTTGGTGCTTAACTTTGAGTTAAGTTTGACCGAGTACATTTGTCAAATGCTCCCTTCCTTTGACAACATTTATAAATTAAGTTATTTATGTGTGTCACCAAAACACATTCTAAAATGTGTTTATCGACTAAACACACATTTTAGAATGTGTTTTGGTGACACACAGAGTTAACTGTTTGTAAATGTTGTCAAAGGAATATAGTAATTTACTCGGTAGCATTATCCCCCAGAGCAGGGTTAGCGTTGGCGTTCTCTACACATTTGGAATTTGCTATGTCTGTCCTCCCTAATTCAGCTGTTTTGACTAAAGCACAATGCGTGCTGTGAATAGTTACATTGCATTACATTTTATTTACAAGATGACACAAAAAAGTGCATATCAAGGTCATTGGAACAAACTACAGAACAGGCCAAATAAGCTACAATTCACATAGAATCAGTTGTACAGTCATGACGTTAAGTCTAGCAGACATGGCAAATAGGCCAAGTCAGTAAGGAATTACGAATTAGTAACTATAGGCCTGTACATGTATGTCTGTAAACTGTATGTCCACAAATACTGTTTGTTCATTCGTTCAGTGGTGTATGTTCTGTGCTTTGGCAACATAAGATGTATCCTGTCATGTCAGTAAAGCATTGAATCAGAATTTGAACTATAATGACAAGATAAATACAAATACAGAACCCAACCGCAGGGTATAAACTTACTGAATGAAATATGTTTTTTTTCATCTGCCTTGGTGCCCCGTCCCTGACCTCCCGGTGTGTGTTTATCTGCAGATTACCAGGGAGAGTACTACGGTCCGGGGGCCAACTACGACTTCTTCCCACAGGGCCCCCCCTCATCGCAGGCTCAGACCCCCGTCGACCTGCCCTTTGTGCCCTCGGCGGGCCCGACGGGGACCCCCCTGGGGGTCATGGACCACCCCCTCCCGGGACACCATCCCCCCAGCGAGGTGCAGCGGTTCTCAGACATCATGCCCCACCACCCGGGGGACTCCCCGAGCCCTGAACCCGGGATCCCCGGGCCCCTGCACAGCCTGCCCGCCGAGGCCTTCAGGCCTGACCCCCCCTTTACCTCACTGTCCCTCAACAGCAGCGCGTACAGCGCACACCTCGCCCACCCCCCCTCGGACATCAGCGAGGCCGCCGTCTGGTAGCTCTGGGGGGGGGGGGGGACAGAACGATGGACAGGACGGATGGATGGAAGAGAGAGGGGGAAGGGGGAGGACAGAGACCCTGGAATGCTGCTTGGTTTATGTCATTCTTATTTTTTAAATTTCTGAAATGATTTTCCCTGCGCCGATCTGAGCAGGAGATTGAGACACAGGGAGAGGAACTGCAGTGAGATGGTGAACACACACGCACACACACACATACACTCACACATTTACACACAGGAATAGGTCACATCACACATGTTCAGCTGAGCGTTGTGTTGACGTTCGGTCAGAAAGGGGGTGACTGGTGAGTGGTGCTGCTCTTCTACTGTGCCGTGTGTACGCGGAGTATTCCGTGTGTATCGAGTGTGCGCTCCCTGTGTGTGGGTTCCGTGTGTCTGTGGTGCGTGTGTGTGGCGTGTGTGTGGCACGCCCAGTGCTTGTAATGGGCTCAACTGATCAGAAGTTCAGCACAGGAGCCATCCAAAAACAATTCACCTTCCAGGAAAAAATCTAATATTTTTTGGCTCACAACACTCGCTACCGTCAAAGACCTGAACGGCTCTATATGAAAGGAACGCCCCAAGGGCGGTTGGTTTTCACTTTGGCCTGCGCTGTTGGCACCAGGAAAGGAAGAAGGCACCAAACTGGCACATGTATGGCTTTACACGTGTTCCCCGTGTTCGTTCGAGTCCTGCCCAGACCACGTGGCCACCCCAGGCTCTGCCATACAAACACTCCCCGTTTCATGCCAAACCTCCCCCCAAAAGCCAGGAGAAACTCCTTTTCTTGGGACTTTTTTCTTCTGTTTTTTCTTGAGAATTCCATCCAATCCCAAGAAAGCTTGTCTTCAAAAGGCAAAATGTTACAAAAGAATAAAAAAGTTATATGGATTGTTATACCCTTTATTTCATGGAAGAGAACTTGAAATGTTGCGAAATGAAGTCTACCTTCTAAAATCTTTAAACAAGGGTGTGAAAGGGACTGAAACAGTCAACTGTTTACGAAATAATATTTAATTCAGGAGTTTAAGGTGTCAACCACAATTTAGAACCTCTTGAACCAGTTCAAAAAAATTGTTCCAAGCAACCAACCAAACTTTTGTATTGATTTTATTTATATTGTATGAAGAAAAAACACATTTGCTGCGGTTGTGGTTCACTGTGCTAGTTTGTACAAGATGTTGTTTACAAAAAAAATTAAATAAAAAAACAAGTAGACAGTTGCCAAATAAAAATATAGCACAAATACTGTAAAAGTGCTTTGCACCATTAACTACAGAAGGTGTTATAACAAAGTGTAAGTGTTTAAAAAGATCGTAAGAAGTATTTGCTTCTTATGTTTTTTAGTCTTCTGCAAATAATACATACATACTTCGACCAACAGGTTTTATTTTTGTCTTTTTAAAGGAAAATCCAAACTATAGAAATCAATGGTCAAATATGCAGCCAACCGCTGCTACTATCCTAAATATCAAATCCCTCCTGTCTTTTATTGTTGGAATAAGACCCAAGCTTATGTGACCTCCAGTGCATATTAGACCATTCACTGTATAAATAACATGTTGAAAAATTTGTGAGTTTTTAATAAAAATAGAAATGATAAAAGCTGAAAAGTAAAAGGCTTTTTTTGGTCAGGTTAAACTACAGCTCACCAGTAATTACAGTTGAAATATATAAGAATATGTTAGTACCTGTATTTTATTTAGTTACTTGCATTACAGATGGATGAATAGCTCTGATCTTTAATATTAAATTAACGTTGAGTCTGTTAATCTCTCAACATTATTCTACAGCAAAAAAAATACAATTTGAACATTGCCCTTCTGTAAAAAATGTAGGTTTTGAGATCGTCCGACATATATTCAGCTGAGATTTATTTGCTGTGAAATGGCTACACTGTCTTATCACTGAAATATAGACCAGTGAACACCACACCCTATTGTGTGAGTACAGGATCTCTCTCAGACTGAATGAAAAATATGAGTTGTCAATTTTCTAAAAGAAAAATGGGAAACAAAGGCTGCAAAAAATAAAAAATATTACAAAAAAAACAAAAACTGGACAGCAACAGTGAGAGAGAATCAGCGTTCCGCATGCCGGGTGGGTGAGACGGTTGGTGGAGGCATGACACAGGAAAGGAAAACATTTTCTCTGTGACTCCTCTGAGGAGAGCATGCTGCTGCTGTGATTGTAAATGAGGGCACTACTACAGTCAGACCGTATCTCTGATTGTAAATAAGGGCACTACTACAGTCAGACTGTATCTCTGATTGTAACTAAGGGCACTACTACAGTCAGACCGTATCTCTGATTGTAAATAAGGGCACTACTACAGTCAGACCGTATCTCTGATTGTAAATAAGGGCAGTAGTACAGTCAGACCGTATCTCTGATTGTAAATAAGGGCACTATTACAGTCAGACCGTATCTCTGATTGTAACTAAGAGCACTACTACAGTCAGACCGTATCTCTGATTGTATCTAAGAGCACTACTACAGTCAGACTGTATCTCTGATTGTAACTAAGGGCACTACTACAGTCAGACCGTATCTCTGATTGTAACTAAGGGCACTACTACAGTCAGACCGTATCTCTGATTGCAACTAAGGGCACTACTACAGTCAGACCGTATCTCTGATTGTAAATAAGGGCACTATTACAGTCAGACCGTATCTCTGATTGTAAATTAGGGCACTACTACAGTCAGACCATATCTCTGATTGTAAATGAGAGCACTACTACAGTCAGACCGTATCTCTGATTGTAAAAAAGGGCAGTAGTACAGTCAGACCGTATCTCTGATTGTAAATAAGGGCACTATTACAGTCAGACCGTATCTCTGATTGTAACTAAGAGCACTACTACAGTCAGACCGTATCTCTGATTGTAACTAAGAGCACTACTACAGTCAGACCGTATCTCTGATTGTAAAAAAGGGCAGTCTTAAAGTCTGTGTACATACGGACACACATACAAACACACATTCACAATGTTGGTTGTTTTCCTTTTTTTTTTTACAGAAAACCAACCATATTTCTCAGGTTATTTTGTTTATTTCAATTTATAAGATAGCAGAAAAATAGCAGAAGAATATGTAATATTGATTTGCTTTTCTAAAGAAGTATAAAATTATTCATAGGTGCAGTGTGGAGTAATGGGGGCATCGGGGTGTGAAGGCTTTATCTCCCTGCGCTGTGTGGCTCGCTCAGGACTTCTCCCAGCACATAATCCCCACATGAATTAAACATGGCGCTGGGAGTTAACCAGGCCCGAGGCTGCCGGGGGACCACTGGGGGGGTGTGGGCTTAACCACACTGCTGGCTGCCCTCCGCCACGACCCAAAAGGGTACAACTCTACATTTAAATGTACATTGATTGGCAATTGACTATTGGATTGTGCTGACCTTGTAGATATCTTCAATATAACAATGGTCTTCAAACAGCACTGATTAAAAACCTATACATACATTTTGTTACATAACTGTAGAACTACTTTGCCATGCCGATGGAATGTGCGATGCGATGACGCTGTGACAAAATTATAAGTGACTTAAGTTGCCTTATGTGATGAAAGTAATCACAATTTTTGGCAAAAATATTCGGCAATAGATTGTATATTAAATTTGAATATTCGTATATTATGGAGGAACTCCAAAAATATTTGGAATACATCACAATATAATCACAACATATTGCCAATTTTGTTTAATAAGGTACTAATAAGGCAGGATAGGCCTATACAAAAATATGCCAATGTCAGGAGCAACAATTTTTTTATTCAGATATATACTCATATATGTTATCATATAACTCAGTTCTCACTACAGTATGTTGTGGGAGGTGGGGAAACCCATGGTCCCACTTTTCTTGTCACAAAAAATGTCAAGTCAAGAATGAAGAATTAAAAATTGGATCACATAAGCTACTGTAGGCCTATATGTGAAGAAAAGGCTATTTTTGTTAAGTAATGCTAACATGATGATTCCTCGTACATGTTATACAGTAAATTGGCTTTGGTTCAGGATTATTGCCTTCACGCATTAACTCAAAGATTTTCTTCATGGTGTCATATTTTCTGACACTACCGATAAATGCTTACTAGCTATATCGTAAAAAAGTCACAGGATAGTCCATTGAACTGGAGTCTTGCGGAAACACAGCACCACGGTTGGATACACTTGATATAGGTGTTGCAAATAATTTCGTCGTAGAAGAGGAAATTATGACCTCAAATGTTGAGGTCATGACTCCGTCCTGAAAATATGACAAAAACATCTTGGAATAGCCAACAAAGTATTTTGTGTCTTTAATTATGAGTAATTATCTTTAAACGATAAATGTTTAACTTCTTAATAAACCCGATACCGTCATTACAGTGAGCATCTTCACTTGACACGAAACACTCCTTCACGTGCAAGTTAAAACTGTCAAGGCCTATTTACAGAAACAAGCTATATGATATTCAGATATACTTGCAATAATTGTGAGACGTATAGTGTTATCTGGACAAAACTTACAAAATGGTTTTAACTTCACGTAGCCTATTGTCACCCAGTTTGGTGACAATAATACCAAGAATACTGTATTTGGCAGGTTTAAATAGTGGTGGGGAGTAGACCTTATTCGACATTACTCTACAAAAAATAATAATAATAAAAATAAAAATCACATCGCAAAACTATTTTCTTGCTATTATAAAGGCCTTTAATGGAGTTGTGGGTTTTAATTGTAAACCATTTAGCCAGTGCTCTGGTGGCTACGATGCAGTGTAGTGTAATATTTTGGTTCAGCTGTTTCAGAAAACGAAGATGTTTATTCAAAGGAACGATTTCACACTGTCAGAGATGCGTAGGCAGAATCTTTACCGAAACGTGTGCAATTTACCGTCTCATGGCGATGATGAGGAGGACGTGTAATTTCCTGACACATTTCCACCTCTGGAGTCGAAATGAATCTTCGTTTTAAAATGAAATTCATGCATTTTGGACAGCCGTGCTTGTTCAGTTATGATATATAGCTATGGGCGTGTGAATGCTAACTGTCTTGATTGAAGCGCTGATACCAGTTCGTACGCTCACTGGTAACAAATGGCGCTCAAGACCTTGAATATTAATATTACTGCGTCATAGGAGCCATATTATTGCAATGGGTCTGTTCACGGGAATCTCACATAGGAAAATCTAAGATTGACTTTTTAAATCCATTAGTTATTTGTGTGCCTAATGCTCGGGCCTGTTTGAATACATTTGTCTCCATCGCGTTCATTGAGAGTACCACACGACCGGGAGGCGTATCCACGCGAGCGGGCGTCTCCACGCTCCAGAAGGGCGCCCCTCGCTTGTTTTCTCCCCGCCACGCAGCGCTCGGAGCCGGAATAATGGCCCGAGCGCGATGAGGGGTAAAATCAAGACGGAGTGCCTGCCATCAGCTCCCCTGGCGAACTGCGCTGGCGTTTCCCCGGAAGGGACGGTCACGCAAGGGAGCATGTGTGTGTTTGTGTTTGCGCGTGTGTGTGTGTGTGTGGTGTTGGAGGGTGATTGCCTGGCGAATGTTTGTAGTGTGTGCTTGGATGAGACCGTTATGAATCTGTGTTAGGAATATATTGAGGTGATATCGGGTCAGTATTATGTAAAATGACTGTAGGAAAAAATGGGGCTGTTTGTTCTTAATTGAGACGGATGAGCTTACCGCAATGAACTCCATATGTAAACGAGGGTGTTACAGTCTGGGGCGACCTTTTGATCTGGATCGATCGTGATCGATCAGGAAGTACAAGCTCACGGCTACCTGCCCTGTGTTTACCTGTGCAGACAGAGGCGGCAGGGCAGGGAGCCGGAGAACGACATGCAGAGGACACACACTCCACTTTGCCCCCTGGTGGCCGAGTGAGAACCTGCAAACAGATACACATTACATTATTATATCTATTACAACATGAAGCAATAATAATCTTTGTTTTCAAAAAATATGATTTGCGACGTCAGGCTACATGTGGAGCATATTCACATTGATATTTAAATATCAATTTTGTATTCTCCCAATAGTTTTTTGGGGCTCATTGAAAACATAGAGTCAAACTTAAAAAGATTACAATAAAGAATACAGAGAATAAAAGGAGAAAAATCTAAACAATTACACGAAGGAAAATAAAATGAGGCTAATTTAATATTTCTCAGAACTCTTTATTTTCCTTTGTGTAATTGTTTTGATTAGTGGAAACGTCGCATCACGATGTATCGTTCCTATCTTAAATACATAGCCTAAATAAAGGCGTAATTATTTAAAATTATAATATTTGGTTCCCCGCGATTTGGCGTGTTGGTGGTGTTGTTTGGTCCTCGGCGGACTGCGGTGTGTGAGCAGCCGTGTTCAAAGCTGCGGGCGGCCCATTATCTCCCATCTTGTAGCAATTTGAGATCGGGGCTTTTGGAGACCGGGGTGTTTGTTTCCGCGTTACTGTACAAAGGCACTGCGACGCGCGGTTAATTAAAGAAATCCCTGCTTGCCCACAGAGGAAACACCTGGATTAAGGCAGAGATTTGCAACCCAGACTTGAGACATTGCTAATCAATTTAAACCTATTAGACAATTAATTTACTCCGGTTAGCGAGCGCGATTTCCAGGTACACTAATCCGCTCCCACAGTGTCGATCTCTACGGATGAGTATTGAGTCGGATACGTGCGGAGAGGCACCTGTGCGCAGTGAGACATTTCCCGCTGAGGCCTGTCATTTTTAACATACCGAGACGGTGCTCGAAACTGCATACAAAGCTTCCCTCGTTGACTGGGACGTACCCTGTCACTGTGCTACTCAGAAAAGTATGGACTTAAAGCAGGTGTGTGATGAGGAAGGTGACGATGATGATGGAAAGAGTGCTGTAGAGCAGAAAGGCGGCGGAGTGGTGGTGGAAATAGTGCTCATGATGGACAGGAAGTCAATGGGTAGTAGTGTTACCATGGAAATTGACTGAATGGCAGGAACTCCTGAAAGAAAAATAATCACATCAGAAAATAGCAGAGGAGAGGAGAACAGAGGTGAAGGGGGTGGTTAGTATGCCATGTGGGGCTTGAACTGCCACATTCTGGTCAAATGGCGTATCTTCTGATACTCATGCCTCCCCATGTCTGTGCCCACCAGCCTGGTGGGGAGTCTCTGGTGGTGTGGGTAAATCTGGAGATGGGGAGGCCTGGCTGCTCCTCCATGTGGGGTTTTGACGGGCAGTTAGAGGGGCAGGTGCAAGCCCACCCCCGTTTCTCAGAGCTCTAGGGCAGGCTGGCACAGGTGGGATTTTTGCTGGCCAATCAGAGCGAGCGGTTTTCCAATTAAAGCAAGTCTGTGCCAGAGCAGCCAAGCAAAGCTGTTATTGGACTCTATTAAAACCAATAAAGCAAGAGGCACACAGCCATGCAACTAACAGAGATTAAAACATAGGGTGTGTGTGTGTGGCTTGTGTGTGTGTGTGTGTGTGTGTGTGTGTGGCTTGTGTGTGTGTGTGCGCGCACGTGTGTGTGTGTGTGTGTTTGTGTGTGGCTGTGTGTGTTTCTCTGTGTGTCTTGTGTGTGCGTGTGTGAGAGAGAGAGAGAGAAAGAGAGAGATTGGGGTGATGTAACCAAAATACAAAACAAACTTGATCGCTATCGGGCCGTAAAAAACAGAATACAAATTGGCTGAGTATCTCTTTCTCTGTTAGAGATAAAAAAGCAGAGTCAGATCCTGACCAAGTACAGGTCTTTATGGCTTTGATGGGAGTGTGAGTGAGTCTTTGTGTGTTTCATTGGAATGTATGTACTTTATATGTCCTTGACTGTCTTGAAATTGTATCTGTTTGTGAATATGCATTGGTGTGTGTGTGTGCGTGGAATGTGAATAGGTCTACACAGCCACATGAGGTGGCATGAGGTGGCGTACCCATCACTGAAAACCCCTATACTCCTGGGAGATATCAAGGCAAGTCATCGATAACAATGGAATGCAAGTAAGTAAGCTTGTGCATGTGTGTGTGTACATGTGTATGTGCGTGTGTGTATGTAAAAGAGATAGTATGAGAGAGACATGTGAATTTCATCGAGTATAAAGGTGACCAGATGACCGAGACTAAAATACAATTGCAAATATAATATAAATTAAAAATAAATGATCAGGAATGCAGAACAGGACCCATCACAGATAACCAAATAGTAGTGTTCAGTTCAGAGTATTTATTGAAAGATTGGCAGGTCAGACAGGCGGGGTTCAATAGCCAGCAAACAGGAATAGCAGTGATTAGGCAGTGTGTTATAAAGTGTTCAGGGGTCAGGAAGGCGGAGTCGGTGGCAGGTGTCCAGCAGAAGGTGATGTTGCTGGAGGTCAGGGCTGACAGGGGAGCGGCGACAGAACTGTAGTTCCTGATGAACCTCCGGTAGAAATTTGGCGAACCCAAGGAAGCGTTGAAGCTCCTTGGTGGGAGGAAGCCAATTTGCTGCCGCAGAGGTTTTTTCCGGGTCCATCTCAATCTGCCCCCTGGGGATGACAAAGCCAAGGAACTGGATGGAGGATTGGTGAAACTCACACTTTGACGAAGAGACGGTTCTCCAGGAGGTGACAAAGCACCTGAGGGACATGGGTGACGTGTTCCTCCGGGGTATCAGAGAAGATGAGGATGTCATCCAGGTACATGAACATGAACTTGGAGATCATGTCCCGAAGGACATCATTGATCAGGTTCTGGAAGACGGCTGGAGCATTGGTGAGCTCAAATGGCATCACTAGGTATTCATAGTGGCCACTCGGGGCATTGAAAGCCGTCTTCCACTCATCTCCATCTCGGATGCCGACCAGGTGGTAGGCGTTGCAGAGATCGAGCTTGGTGAATTATCGGCACTTCTGCAGGGAAGAGAAGGCTGAGAAGATGAGTGGGATGGGGTAGCGATTCTTCATGGTGATATCGTGAAGCCCATGGTAGTCTATGCAGGGGTGTCTTTCTTCTCAATGAAGAAGAACCCGGCTCTGGCTGGAGAAGATGAGGGATGGATCAGGCTGGCAGTCACCCATGTATTTCTCCATGGACAGGGTCTTGGGGGCAGACAGGGGGAAGAGACAACCTCTAGGGGAAGTAGTGCCAGGATGCAGCTTGATGGCTCAGTCATAAGAGCGGAGAGGAGGCAGGGAGCAGGCTCAGGATTCGCTGAAGACCTGTCCTATGTCATGGTAGACAGGTAGGACGGAGGACAGGTCAGGAGGAGTTTCAGGAACAGCAGGACAGGAATCAGGCTGGTTGGAGGCAGACTGAACTTGGCTATGGCATGTGCCAAATCTGCTAATAAAGCAATCAATGTAAATGTAATGTAAAGAGAGGTCAGCCATAGAAAGAAGGTATTCGCTATGACTTGTATGTCCTATTCATAGCAAACTTTGTTTACTTGTTTTATGGAATTTATATTCAGCTCCACTTAAGCATTAATAAATCAGGATTACCCGCAATTTAACATCACCCATTTTAATGTTGAATCCTGTTGTGTTTTTATATGATATGAAAATTATTATATTCAATTGGCTTATTAAAATAATGTTGCCACTCTAAATCAAAAGAAAATATGATTGAATGAATAAAAATAAATGAATAATAAACACAAAAAACACGCTTTACAACCGTGCGCTTTCATTTCTGCGCACAATGCGAACAGCTGAGACCGCTAGTGATCAATGAGGCCCGTGAAGTGCATTCGAATCCTACGAAAAACTTACATCCGAAAACTTAAATTTCACATTATTTGTGTAAATGCATTTCCGAAGTGTTCCGAAGCACGTTTCTTAAAGGAGGCTCAGTGTGTGCAGGCACAATCAGCCAATCAAATGAGACCAGCACTGACGCACAGTAAAAACCACACAGTGGGTGTATAGGGTGTGTGTGCGTGTGTCCATGCATGTGTTTGTGTGTGTGTGCATGCATGTGCGTGCGTGTGTGTGTACAGTGTGTGTCCCCATGTATGTGTGTGCGTGTACTGTGTGTATACTGTGCATGAATGTGTATTGTCTGTGTGTGAAGCACCTTGGCTGTCGGTTGCTCATCTGCGTGTTAGCATGGGCTCCTACACCAGATCAATTCACCTGATCAGCACAGCTTCATTGCCTGGGCCAGATCCTGCTTTGGGGGAGGGGGTCTCACCCCGACACTGAATTTAAGGGCTCACCTGGTCCCTCTTCACTTTCCCTCTTCCTCTTTCACACACTCGTTCTCCATCCGCCTCCATTTTGTTTTGTCCCCATATTTTGTATTGTCCCCACCTCCATCTCCCTTTTCCCTCTTACTTTTTTTTTTACTGTTCTCTCCTTATCTCTCTACCATCCTTCTCCCTCTCACTCTCACTCTCCTCTCTCTCCCCCTCTTCAAATTCAAATTTAAAATGCTTTATTGGCATGAGAAAATTTGCATTTCTATTTCCAAAGCATGGAACATGTGAAACAAAGAATAATAACGGGCTAATATGATTGTTTATAGGAATAATAACAAGACAATATGGTTGTATATAAGACTAATAACATGAGAATATAGTAGACATAGTATACTGTATACCGAAACACATATACATATACATACATAAACATTTATAATTACATACAAACATGCTAATAACAGCTGATATAACAGTGTGTTGATTCTAGGAATGTGTAAGTGTGTTTGTGTGTGTTTTTCTGTGTACGTGTATATGTGTACGGTATCTATGTCAGTGTGTGTCTGTGCATGAGGTCTGTATGTGTGTTTGTGAACTGTAATATTGTGTGATGTTGTTTTTCTTGTCATTCACTGTCTCTCAGTATATGACATTCAGACATATATTTTACTGCAATATGTTTTGTTAGCCCCTCCCCCAAGACTATTTGCAGTTGGGGGATATGTTTTTTATATTTCTTAAAATCTTTTTTTTTTTCTTATATTGTTATATTTTTTGGCATTTTAGAAGGAAGTGCATCTCTCTTTCAACCTCCCCTGTCATACAGTGACCACATATTCTCTGTTGTTTTTATACCTACCTTTTTCAATGGCCAGGTTGTGGTCACTGAGTCTGTACTTGGCAAGGACTTGTCTCTGCTTCATATTACATTACATTATTGTAATTTAGCAGATGCTCTTGTCCAGAGCGATGTACAATAAAGTGCAAATCAGAACCAGGGACAAGTATGCTGAAAACCTGAGAGGGAAGGATGGTTCCATATCTCAGACAGTCTCAAGATATTCAGGTAATTTGTCTTCTCGTTTTAAGGCCAGGTAGCAATTACGCTTGTTTTGTGTTTGGTTTGGCTGTTCCAATGTTACAGATAAATGGTTTTATTTTGTTTAACAATTTGGTTTATTCTATTTTTGTTTGTGATGCAGTGCTGGTCTGAGAGATGTTATTGTTAGGTGTGAGATGATTAATTAGTCTCAGCACCAGCTGACTTAGTTGACTCAGGGTTCAGCTCTTGGGTTGGAAGTGCAAGCTTTGTTTTGGGACTTGATTTCAGATGCATCTAGAATATGAGTGATCTTTTATGTATGTTTAATTCAGCCCACCATGAATAGTTTGGTGTTTTTGTTTGATGTTTAGAATTGTTCTCCAGAATTCTGCATGTAGGGCTTCAGTTGGATCCCATCTAATGTAGTTGTGTTGACTGAGTGGACCCCATACTTCACTTCTGATTATACTGTCAAATATTTTTGACCAAATTGTAATTGGAATAGCAATCTGGAAGATTTTATTATTGCATAGAAGGCTCCACAAGCCTTTTCTTTCATTCACTGCCAGGCCAATGTTTCCTGAGGAACAAATGTCCAGCTCCAGGTAATGGATGGGTGAGCTGGAGAGTGATTTTGGCCAGGGGAACCAATGTTCACAATGAGGGGGTGAGGGAGAAGAGAGACATTTTGGGCAAGATTATGGAGGAGCGGGTTAAGGAAGCCATGGTTTGGGCCCTGATTACTCAATATAAGGTCATGGATGGGCTTTTTTTTTCAATTTGGAGAAAGGCATTGGGCAGCAGGAGAATGCTCTGTTTGAGGCGGGCTGATGAGAAGGAGGTGCTTGGTCAGTGTGAGATGCTGGAGGTGGTGTTTGAGTTCTACAGGCACCTGTTTTACTCCTGAACTCAGCGGGCAGAGTGAGGCTGCTAGGCTTCACAGGGATCTCCTGGTGTAGGCTCAAGAGCAGTGTCCAGGGGTGTCACCAGGGTTTGAGTACATTTGGGCCAAAGTAATCTGGGGCTCAGCTGGGAAGGGGCCCTTTACAGGTTAAACTGCTGTAATGTTTATCAGTCTGTATGTTTATCAGTCTTTATGTTCGCGGTGTCAAGTTCACAATGGCTATGTCTGAAATGGCTCACGATTCTAGTAAACTAGTGAAAAGTGTTTGTTAGCTAGATAAAACGCTATGATGTCTTATAGAACTTTTGTGGCTCATCTCTGTACTTCTTTGCCGATTTTAATCTCGCCTTGTAATTTTTACTACTGATGAGTGGTTTGCATATCCTCTATATTGCTGCTCTCTCAGTCTTCTTCGAATGGTTGCCTTCAACCCTGCCTTGTGGAATGTGACACATTGGATCTTCCCCTGGAAATGTGGATCCATTCTCAATGAATTAGCACAGCGCTTAGAATCCATTCTGGGTACATTAGCACAGAGCTCTTGGATACATTCTCTGTCCATGTGTGTTAACAGGGCTTCGGTGTGTACGCATGTGGGGTGACACATCTCACACACACACAGATACAATAACACACTCAGACCTCTCACACACACACACAGATTCAATACCGCACTCAAATTTCAAACTCACTCCTTTTTAAACAGGTCTCTATCATGCATGAAGGTACACACCCATCCACACGTGCCCTCACACACACACACACACACACACATTTACACAACCTCCTCACCCCCTCCAACCAGACACCATGGTCATGCAGTCACAGAGGGCAGAGCGATAGTCCAGTGCCCTCAGTATGAATAATAATCACCATGGCGATAATATGGCGGTAGATCCAGGGCGGGCGTACAGAGGACATCTCCATAACAAACAATCCCTCAAAGTGACAGAGGGAGGCATGGGGGGGTGACCCCCAGAACCCATCGCCCTCACTCACCCCCTCCCCTCGCCCACCCCCATCCTCCCCCGCAATTAATCCCACCAACCGCGTCCGATTACATCCCTTACAGCCCGACGCCTCTCCTCCTCCTCGTCTCTGTTCTTTCCCTGTCATCATCCATTAAAACAGCAGGCTTTTCCCACGTTACCCTCTTCCGGATGGGGGGGGGGCATATTGTCTTTTATTCATAAAAACGAGAAGAAATAAAAAGAGCCATCTTCTCCGTCTTCAATTTTAATCAACTGTACATCGCCCCCCCCCCCACCCCCCCCCCACCCCCCCCCACCCTATCCCTCCCGCCCCCCCGCCCCCCCTGTTCGGGATTCAGGAGGTAGTCTCCACATCAATCATACACCAGTGCGCTTTTTCCTCTGCAATAAATATGCAAATGAGGTGACGGCAGTCGCTGGTAATTTCAAGCTCAGCTCAAGTTCGCTGGTGTAAAAAAAGGGAAAAGAAAGAAGGAGAATGCAAATGTATTAATTGCTGCCGGCCGGAGAATCCTATTTCTGCAGGCGCAGATTACAAAGCGCTGTGAGTGATTATCGGGATGTCCGCAGCCTTTTCGTTTTTAAAAAGCCAAGGCCATTTCATCAGCGCCTACAGTACAACAATAGAACAATCCAGAACCACATGCTACCTCAAACGGGGAGAATCTGGAATGGAGATTCCAGGTGAATGGTTAAACAGATCTTTAATTACGCAGTAATGTGCTGTTCAGAGTACACGTAGACGCCCGGTTAACATGCATGCTTCGCATGGGATGTTGCATGCAGCTGCGTGTGTGAATGTTTCTGCGTGTGTGTGTGTTTGTTTCTGTGTGAGGCCTGAGTGTGCTAATGTATCAGTGTGTCTTATTGTATCTGTGTGTGTATGAGAGAGTGTCAGAGAGAAAAAGAGGCAGGGGACTGAGTGTGTTATTGTCAGTCTCTGTCCGTGAGGTCTGTAGTCTGAAGTTATTGCACTCTGCCCCTGCCTCCCTGACTAATTGGCCTCCACTGGACTGTGCTGTGTGGATGAAGCCAGTGAAGATGAAGTGCGGCTGTGTTCAGTAGAGATGAAGTGTGGCTGTGTTCAGTAGAGATGAAGTGTGGCTGTGTTCAGTAGAGATGAAGTGTGGCTGTGTTCAGTAGAGATGAAGTGTGGCTGTGTTCAGTAGAGATGAAGTGTGGGTATGTTCAGTAGAGATGAAGTGCGGCTGTGTTCAGTAGAGA